>NC_140967.1:29220157-29242657 GCF_056783735.1 Eptatretus burgeri | reverse complement strand
TGTGTAATATTGCATTGTCTTCTTCTTTTACATGTGCTTTTGGTGGAATTGTATATGTGTGGTTTCCGTTCATCGCGAAATAAATGTGCTTATTGTTGAACTGTTTTCCCGCTTCGCTTCGTCATTTCTTTCATTGAATCCCCATCTTGCTTCACATAAAGGGTTGGTCGTGGGCAAAGACGCCCGATAATTAATCGAACCGTCGAGGCCGACGAATAACACCGCTCGGTTATCCCGATAGTACGGAACGGGTCGCTTAAGTGGCCCGTGTCCGAAGTCGACCTGCGGCGAGGTGCGATCGCCCGGTCTACCCTCCGTGTGGGTACTTAGGTAGGTCGAATTTGGCGAGCAACCCTATCCCACGCGGGGGCCGATTGGCACGATCGCGGTGAGACCGAAAGGTCCACCCATGACTGGTTCCCGGCGTTAGTCCGAGAGGGTCACGACTGGATTGTCCGTCCGGTGGGCGACGTGCTGCGATTCGAATTACATGGCCGTCAGCACGCCGGCGGGCGCGAATCTGCAACAATATATATATATATATATATATATATATATATATATATATATTTATATATATATATATATATATATATATATATATATATATATATATATATATATATATATATATATATATATATATATATATTGTCCGTCTTTCGGCTGCTCCCGTTAGAGGTCGCCACAGCGGATCATCTGTTATGATCCGCATACTGATTTGGATAGGTTTTACGCCGGATACCCTTCCTGACGCAACCCTGGTCCCCTCTTACGACACTGGGATAAGGATTGGGTTTCGCCATGATTCTGGGTTGCCGTACACCCTCTCATAGCGTGGCCCAGCGCAGAACCCCCGTCATCAAGCGATCCTCCAACCCAAGCCTCCGAGTTGCCGGATTACAGGCGCACGCCACTACGCTCAGTGTGTGTGTGTGTGTGTGTGTGTGTGTGTGTGTGTGTGTGTGTGTGTGTGTGTGTGTGTGTGTGTGTGTGTGTGTGTGTGTGTGTGTGTGTGTGTGTGTGTGTGTGTGTGTGTGTGTGTGTGTGTGTGTGTGTGTGTGTGTGTGTGTGTGTGTGTGTGTGTTTGGCTTGGGAAGTTTTGAAAAAGATGGGTTATATAATTTGAATCATTATTAGTAAAATGACATTATCGACTTGTGTATCGTTTTCCATTATATACAAAACAATTTCTTTCCTCAGTATTGTCGGGGATCATCCGATCGTGGACTGATGGTCCAAGGCGCCCGAATCAGATGTCACAAGATGGGATGTGCTCTCACTCCGAAGCCTTGAACTTCATGTGAAGCTCCAAGTGAGGAATCAAGGGAAAATCATCAAACACCTTCACCTCAAACAACCACCCTCCAAGACCACCGAGCGGCCATTGGCCTGGGATTTGAACATGTCATGCCTGATGGCATCTCCTATGTAAAACAAGGTTCCTGTAATTAACATCGGACGACCACCTCGTCGAACCGGCGAAATGGTCCGAGGGATTCCGACCCTCGCCCATGACAATGATCAAGGGCGATGGAGGAGCCGACCGGTGACTTTTCACGGAGGAGAAAGAGACGACCGATTCACGTGACGCAGCTCGCGGCACCAACGTGACCACAACAGGGATTCGGGGAATGAAAGTAAAAACACGTAACACGTCAAGGATGGATGGATGGGGGGGGGGGATTGAACGAACGACGAAGAGCGAGTTGAGCGTGAGGTGATCGTCCATTGGCCGTTCGCTGCGCGCGATCGAGCCGCCTCTCTGCGGCCGCTGTTGACATCGGTTGGCGCCGCGGACGCGCACAGTGGGTTCGCCGCGGGGCTATGGCGCACGACCGGCACCGTCCGGAGGAAACGTTACACTTGGTCCTGCTCGCCTTCCTCTGCTTCACCTCGTCCCAAGCGAACGGCAATTTCACTGCACGGGTAAACTCGCACGCTCCTGCACGGGTAAACTCGCACGCTCCGTGTTTCAATCACTTTACCAGTCGCTCGATCATCGACCGTGAACATGTAAAAGTACATTTACAGACGAATTTCCCAACGTCTAATGATTGTTCGTGCTGAGCTGTCCGGACGTGTGTTGGGCTTCAGGGTAACGTGCTGGGTTTCCAGAGTAACGCGCTGGGTTTTTGGAGGTAACGTGCTGGGTTTTGGGGGGGGGGGGTAACATGACTGATTTTGGGAGGTAACCTGCTGGGTTTTTGCGGGGGGTGGTAACGTGCTGGGTTTTTTTGGGGGGTAACGTGCTGGGTTTTGGTGCGGCGTGCTGGGTTTGGGAGAGGGGTAACGTGCTGGGTTTTGGGGGGATAACGTGCTGGGTTTTGGGAGGGAACGTGCTGGGTTTTGGGAGGGAACGTGCTGGGTTTTGGGAGGGAACGTGCTGGGTTTTGGGAGGGAACGTGCTGGGTTTTGGGAGGTAACGTGCTGGGTTTTGGTGCAGCATGCTGTGTTTTGGTGCCAGGGTTTGGGGGTAACATGCTGGGTTTTGGGAGGTAACGTGCTGGGTTTTGGGATGTAACGTGCTGGGTTTTGGTGCCAGGGTTTGGGGGTAACGTGCTGGGTTTTGGGAGGGAACGTGCTGGGTTTTGGGAGGGAACGTGCTGGGTTTTAGGAGGTAACATGCTGGGTTTTGGGAGGTAACGTGCTGGGTTTTGGTGTCAAGGTTTGGGGGTAAAGTGCTGTGCTTTGGGGTAATGTGAAGTGCTTTGGTGTCACGTGCCTCGCTTTAGGGCCATGTGCCGTGCTTTGAGGTGACGTGCCGGGTTTTGTGGACGCGTACAGATTTTTTGGGGTGCGTGCATCCCATATTCTCATGTGAGTTGGAGGACGTTAAATATCCCACAGTGTTGTTCGAAAATAGTTGGCCATTGTACCTGCACGTCTCAGTAGTAGTGTAACCAGCAGGTCAAATTAGTGTTTGAATACTGGTTCAATTAACAATTGCTAAATAATGATCGATAGTCAGTGTGCTAACTGTAGCTCATATTCAAGAAGGTCTTCAAGTCGACATTTAAATTTCTGACGTTGATCAAAAAGACAAATAATATAATAAATGTATACCGATGTGCACACCAACACGACGTCATAGATGTGCAAAAGTTTAAAATACGCTCACAGGGATTGCTCATCCTTTGCTGTCATCATTACATGGTCTGGTCATTCTCAAGAGGATGCTCAACATCTACAATATATATATATATATATATATATATATATATATATATATATATATATATATATATATATATATATATATATATATATATATATAATGACCGTTTTTACAGCCATTTTTCCCTGCTGTGCAGGGGTTTGGCTTTTTCTTGAGGCAATGTTTTATGGCCGGATGCCCTTCCTGACGCCAACCCTGGTCGCCTCTTACGACACATAGGGATATGGTACACCTATTCTTACGGGGCATACACCGGGACCAGTACACTGGCACTCATTTCGCCGACCTCAGAAGGATGACAGGCTGAGTCAACCCCCTGGTGTTAATTCAGCAGCCAACGGGGCTTGAACTCAGGACCCTGGGATCCCAAGCCGCCACCCTAACCACTAAGCCAACACCAGGCTTCAGAAGAATATATATATATATATATATATATATATATATATATATATATATATATATATATATATATATATATATATATATATATATATATATATATATATATATATATATATATATATATATATATATATATATATATATGTTGTTGTTCATCTTTCGGCTGCTCCCGTTAGGGGTCGCCACAGCGGATCATCCGTTATGATCCGCATACTGATTTGGCACAGGTTTTACGCCGGATGCCCTTCCTGACGCAACCCTGGTCGCCTCTTACGACACAGGGATCAGGATTTGGGTTTCGCCATGATTCCGGGCTGCTCTACACCCTGCCCAGTGCAGAGCCCCCGTCCTCAAGCGATCCTCCAACCCAAGCCTCCGAGTAGCCGGATTACAGGCGCACGCCACTACGCCCGGTATATATTGTTGTGGTTACCAGATTCGCAAACCACCATTCAGGTCCCTTAGGTGAGGTATCTCGGTAAGTGCATGTGTAGTTAGGCCCAAACCCGTTGTCTAGTGGGAATACATGTCATTTATGCGAGCTGCGACTCTTCAGGATAGCCGTTTTTCTTTTACTATCTTTATTTTGGACCAACCGCCATGATCACAACCACAACATCAACCACCGACCACAACCACCGCTTCACCACAACCGCCACGACCTTCACGCACACCTCACAACCGTAGCATCGCCACCGTTCTTGCCCCGCTGTGGGTACCGGTGTTGGACTCATGCAGAACGCGCGTCGAACAGCGTGTACAAAATCACGGATTTTCTGCTTCAAAAACGGATCAAAAACGACACACGCCCACTTTTTTGCCGTCCAATCGGTGAGCGAGGGGCGATTTGGCCCCGCCTCCAGAACGATCGATATATGCAAATTTGTGGATCAAAAAGCCTTCACGCCCACTTTTTCTCGGGCCAATGGGGAGCGAGGTGAAAGGTCAAAGGGAGGGGGTCAAAGGCGAAGTTACGGGGGGGATAAAAGGACGGTGTTCGTCAGTCGGAACGAAAGAGTCAGCAGAACGAGGTCGGAGAGTTAAGAAGAGGAGAGTCGGAAGCAGAGGGTCAAGACTTTGCGGGCGGTGGAGCTGCTCGTCGTGTGCGTTGGAGTCGGAACGGAGGGGGCGGAGCTGTGGAAAGGCGGCGACACCAGACGAGGGGGTGCTCGCGTCGTGCAGGAAGCTGCACCCGAGGGAGGCCGACAGCGCGACCTGGCCGAGGTGGAGACGCTCGTCGCACATAATAAAGATCCTCTATACCCCGAGCATCAGCAACCCCCTCCTGTTTCCCCCCGCGCTGAGATAGTGCGACCAAGGGGGCCCCGTTCCCACCCCCTGCCAGGCACTGTCCACGAGGCCCGCGGGTTGCGGGGCCATCGCCGCTCCGCGTCTCACCACCAGACGGGTAGGCCCGACCCGGTCTCGGCCTCAGGCCTACCTCATTCTTGAGGGTATTTCTTTTCCTTGGTTTTGGGTATGTGTTGTCGGCGCCGTCTGTGAAGTAGAATTGTATAAGTGTTGCCGTGTGCTCGGTAGTCGGTATTAGCTCTGCACTGTGTTTTCACTTTTATGTTTGCTTTTTGTGTAAATGGAATTGTGTTTTCTTTTTTTTGTGTGCATTTGGTGGAATTGTATTTGTGTGCTTCCCGTGTGCCGCGAATAAATGTGCTTTATTGTTGAACTGTTTCCCGCTTCGCTTCGTCTTTTCCTCCATTGAATCCCCATCTTGCTTCACGTAAAGGGTTGGTAGTGGGCTGAATACGCCCGATAATTAATCGAACCGTCGAGGTCGACGATAACACCGCTCGGTTATTCTGATAGTACGGAACGGGTCGCTTAAGTGGCCCGTGTCCGAAGTCGACCTGCGGCGAGGTGCGATCGCCCGGTCTACCCTCCGCGTGGGTACTTAGGTAGTTCGAATTTGGCGAGCAACCCTATCCCACGCGGGGGCTGATTGGCTCGATCGCGGTGAGACCGAAAGGTCCACCCGTGACTGGTTCCCGGCGTTAGTCCGAGAGGGTCACGACTGGATTGTCCGTCCGGTGGGCGACGTGCCGCGATTCGAGTTACGTGGCCGTTCGCACGCCGGCGGGCGCGAAGACCGCAACAATATATATATATATATATATATATATATATATATATATATATATATATATATATATATATATATATATATATATATATATATATATATTGTAGATGTTGCAAGTTTTTCAAAGAGGCAAATAGCGGATTTGTCATGACAGGAAGTAGGTAGGGTTGGGTGTAATAAGAAGTGTTTAATTGCTCATCGTGACATTCAAGTTGGCACATCAGCCTTCACAGTCGTGGGGCATTTGTCATTCTGTTGGTATTTTACAGACAAGCCACAAAGTGGTTTCATTCTTTTGCAATGCTCTGTTAACCATTTACCAGTCAGAAAATAATGTTAAATAAATGTTTTATATCTTGAATTCCCTCGCTGCGGTGTATAAATCTTCACCTGGATTGAAAGGTGTGGGCCTTCACTAAGCGAGACAAAAAATCCTGGATAGCAAGCATTACCTGTTTTCATGTCTTGCTTCGAGGCACGCGCATTCTCCTCTAAGCTGTCTAACTTAGTTTTGAATCTCAAACCAGATTCAGGGTATAAACTGTCGGTCTGCTATCTCGCAATCCGGGCGAGGAATCGATGTGTGTGCCGTCCATTGTCCTTCGGATGGACGTGAAACTGGGTGTCGTGTCTGCCAGCATTCGTTGGTGGATTTGCTGGATATGAAGAATCGTCGAGTTATTGCCGCCACCCTGAACAAATTACAAATTCCTGCCTGGACTGCGGGTAGCAAGCGGTCTGTTCTTGGAGGTTCCATAACACCAGGTTATACCTTAGAGTTTGGTTACTGTCTGGGCAGCAGCTTCTGCACTATAAACAAACTGACTAGGTAGTTTGCATGTTTCATATGAACGGCCTTCTTTGTTTCCGAACAGAAAGCAATTCAATCTGTTCATTTATATTAAATAGAATCAATGAAATGACTTCTCAAATATAGCCACAAGCTCCTTTAACTGAAGTTTCCATGTAGATTGAAGCTTCCTTAAATGCACATGGTGTCAGGCTTTCTTTATCCTGAATTTATCCCTCACATCACATCCATTAATGTCACATTCTTTCCAAACTTTCCTGTCCTGAAATTCCAGGGTTTCTGCAGTTTTCCCCACTTCACTACTCGTGTTTGTAGCAGGTGGGGGGTGCTTTGCAGTCTGGGTTGTTTCATTACAGTCTGTGCAAGGGTGAAGATTTTTCATACTGTTCTATCCAAAACTGCTATTGTGTGTGTGTGTGTGTGTGTGTGTGTGTGTGTGTGTGTGTGTGTGTGTGTGTGTGTGTGTGTGTGTGTGTGTGTGTGTGTGTGTGTGTGTGTACATACTATATATACTAGCAGGCGTACCCAGCGTTGCCAGGCAACGTCGTGTCCCTCTTCCCACCCCACCCCTTCCCCACCCAACCTCACCCCTTAAGCCCTTGAGGGATGAATTCATCAATATGGCTGAAATAATGATGCTATAGATGTTTATCCTCATCGCCATGTCATGAATCTGGGGTGTGTTCAATTACCAAGTTTCTTGTAGAGCACTTGCCAAGTGGCTCAAGTACTCAAGCAAGTAATCCATTAGAAACTGTTGAAAAGGAACGGCTGACTTGGCAAGTACGAGCGACAGTGAAATCGATTAGATATGTTGGATTAGGCGACAGTGACACACCTCATACAAAACTGCCATGTTAACATGATATTTCCTACTCTTGTTAATCTATTCTTCTTCTTCTTCTTCCTCTCCTTCTAATAGTAATCAACAAATAAACTTTCTATCCTCAATCATATCATTTTCCATGAGTTTTAGTTTGTTATAAAAAAGGCTCAAATTATTAGTGCATTCCTGCGATTGTAGACGTTGCTGCGTGATGACGTCACGTGCAGGGGCGTCTTTTTTTCATACTTCGCATGGAGGTAAACGAGGGATATTTTACTTGTAACTATCATTGTAAATTCTCGTAAGCAGGCATTGAGTTATAAACGACACGTCACTATCTCGCAGACAGAAAGTAACTGTTTTTGACGTCCCACAAAGTTAGTTTTTTTAATGATATATCATTATTTTCTTTCCTCTGCATAATATGAGAATTAACTACCTTAATTGGATGGTGTATATTAGACAACTGCCGCAATCGCTGCGGACAAAATAATTCATTACCTCGTTTGAGTTGTAATCAAAATGTTACTTTTTTTTCCTCAAAACGGTATCTTCATTTAATGACAGAAGATGTGTTGTTCAGTCTTCAAATGTACATGAGGCCTTTAAAACAATCTGCGCTACGCGGAGAGAAAAAGATGGTGGTGATTTCTGGATGGCTTGAGGGAGTGGCCTGTAGAATGGGTGGTGCTTATGACTGACCAACAGACACAAACTCAACTATATATATATACATATATATATATATATATACAAGATGACTCGTGAACCCGTTGGGTTGATAAAAAAAATCGCTTCGAAAAAAATAAAAAGATAGCTCCAGCGAACATTACCGCTGAGGTTGTTTGCATGATCAAATAATCCCGAAGAGTACTTCACTGAATCGGGAATTGATTTTGTAATAATTTTTTCCGTTGCCCGATTCGAACGAAACTTGATATTGCGCGTCAATGTGAAAAAAAAACAAAGAAACGGAGAAAAGAAAGTCGAAGAAATTATTGTGCCTAATCTTCTAAACACAATTTTATTTATTAATGAACATGGAAGTATTGGATCAAAATGGCGATGTTTATTTTATGCTTAAAAATAAATCGTTCATTGTCTATACTAAATGTTTGAGATTTTAAAATAAATATTTTCAAGAAAAATAAGATAGCTCCAGCGAACTATACCGCTGAGGTTGTTTGCATGATCAAATTCTCCCGAAGAGTACTTGACTGATTCGGGAATTGATTTTGTAATAATTTTTTCATTTCCCGATTTGAACGAAACTTGATACTGCACACCGCAGGAGAATGAGTAAGATGGCCTTAAAATTTTTCTGCTATCGTGTACCGTTTTGGCTGTATTTTGGGAACATACATACATCCAAGATGAGAGTTTTAGTAATAGTTAGATAGATATATACAGTATATATAATTTTTCAATAAGTTTGTTTGTTTTCCATCGATGCACTCCTGGGCTGTTTGACAGAATGAGTTGAAAATTGGTGGTTGTACTCAGGTAGGCAGTTAAAAAAAAAACAAGTCATACTCCCAAGGGTTCAATGCTGAGTGAAGTGAGGACCCCAATATTCTCCGAATAAATGTGTATCGTATGGCAACACTCTTGCTAGGAAGCGGGTATTACAAATCGTACTAAAATGCACCAATTCTGGGGGAATCATCCCATCTTTAATTCTGAGGGCATTAACCCATCTGTAAGAATGGGACTACTCCAGCACATCTAAAATGTAAAACTCGTTCTTTAGTACTAGGTTAGTACTTTCGAGCAGGGCTAGAAAGTTGAGATTTTACATCCTGATACAAGTCAAACCTCAGCTGGGAGAGGAGTGGCGTTTGAACTGTGTATAAATAAAGAGCTCCGACTGCTCACTCATTCTTGATTCATATATTTATTATGTCTGCACTGAGGATGCACCCCATATATGGCTGCTTGCAAAATCCAACACAATCAGTGTGTGTCTGTGTCTGTGTACGTACACGTACTGTGTATGTATGTATATGTATGTATATATATATATATATATATATATATATATATATATATATATATATATATATATATATATATATATATATATATATATATATATAAATATAATGAAAATGACTTGGTGGGGTAAAACTGTTCAGTTTAACATTAGCTATTCATTAGCATTTGTTTAGAATAAGCATATTGTAGCCAGTTGTGAGGTTAGATGTGTCACTATAACGTGTAGATAGATTTTTGTTTTGCTTGCCCTCCTATTGGTTCTATTCGCCACAGAATCTTTGGTTGTGTTCTTGAGGTTTTTTTCCTCCTGATCTGTTTAAATGTTTCTTTTAAAACGTGCACACAAAACCTCAAGGTACAAGACGCCATGGGAGAATGCACAGGTGCTGTCAAAACTGTGGTGTCAAAACGGCAGTTAAAATCACGACAGGAGGTGCATTGAATGGTTGTTATGACTCTTGGCTTTGGCGGTTATGACTCATTGAGATGAGAAAAAAGGCATTAACGCCGATTGTGCTGCAGCTTTAATGTCCGAAGTAGTTCGCTGAGAGAGGGGTTGGGGTTAAACAAGTGTGCAGGGACAAAGAATATCAGAATCGCTCCTTGGAATCGGTACAGAGGAAATTTCGCTTCTTGCCTGGTTCTGGTGAGCAGAATCGCACCCTGCCAGAACACAGATATGCCCTCTCCTCCCTCTCCTCCCTCTCCTTGGCACCGAGGCGATGGTACATTCCCCATGTAACTGATCTGCCATGGAACAAAATTGCTTGTTTGGTTTGCTGACTCGATTTCTTTGTGTCTCGTAAAATTCCCTATTTTATAAATCTTATCGTATGATTGAATGGGCCCAAAGAGTAGGCTCTTTAAGAAATCTACCATTCGCTTTCTACATTTCAAAGGTGCATATATCAAGTAAACGGTAAGGTGTGATTTTATTGTTTATTTATTACATACACATCTGCATTGTTTTTGCTTCATGTAATCATTCCCCCAAACATTTGCTTGTTAATTCATATACCTGGTCTCAGGGTGGATTTTGCTTGTTTTGGCTGTCTTGTTTGGTGGATTAAGATGCATGGTTACAGGTTGACATTTTGAAAGTCGGTTCAAACCGACCATGGACTTTGTTCTTGATCAACGGTTGCTCGGCCAAATTAGATATAACACGGACATCGATTGGCGTGCCCTCAGGTTAATTCTGCTGTCCTAATGAGTAGTGCAACGTGGTAAACAGATCTGGGAACTTTGTTGGGCTATGGACTGAGCTGTGGTCGTTTTGACATGACCCGTGGGACTTGAACCGTTAGTCGGAATGGATCTGTGGCTGTTATTATATATATATATATATATATATATATATATATATATATATATATATATATATATATATATATATATATATATATATATATATATATATATATTCTTCTTCTTCTTTCGGCTGCTCCCGTTAGGGGTCGCCACAGCGGATCATCCGTATGATCCGCATAGTGATTTGGCACAGGTTTTACGCCGGATGCCTTTCCTGACACAACCCTGGTGGCCTCTTACGACACAGGGATATGGTACACCTATTTTAACCGGGGTATACACCGGCCCAGTACACTGGTACTCATTTCGCCGACCTCGGAAGGATGACAGGCTGAGTCAACCCCCTGGTATATTAATTCAGTGGCCCAACGGGGCTTGAACTCAGGACCTATTGGATCTCAAGCCGCTGCCCTAACCACTGCGCCAACAACAGGCTCACATATATATATATATATATATATATATATATATATATATATATATATATATATATATATATATATATATATATATATATATATATATATATATATATATATATATATATATATATATATATATATATATATATATATATATATATATATATCCTGGTGTTGGCGCAGTGGTGTGCCAAATCACTATGCGGATCATACGGATGATCCACTGTGGCGACCCCTAACGGGAGTAGCCGAAAGAAGAGGAAATGTATGTATATATATATATATATATATATATATATATATATATATATATATATATATATATGTATTAGATAGAAGAATGTAATAGGAAAGTTAGGATCGAATCAAGTTGTTTGGTCTGTGGACGTGTAGGAGACAACTCAATGTAATTAACTAGGGTGATGGTGAGCTTAAGTGTTACGTGTCACCACAAGGGGGTGATGCGGTGTTAATTTGATAGGGATTAAGGATAAGTTCCCCCAGTATGTACTTGCCCCCTGTGACCTTTTCCCTCCGTTTTTGTATTGTAAACCATAAAAGAAGGGCATTTTTATAATAACCACAAAGATAACGGTAAGCGAGCCAGGCGTGCGAACAGACAGAGAGGCCCGCCTTCCCGGGTTTCGTGCGAGCAAGCCACGCCCCGGGGGTGGAACGGTTGTTTGATGTGACGTCAGGAGATATAGAGAAGCGAAGAGATAGGTCTCTTTGTTGGACGAGTTCGGAGTGAGGGACGCACGTGGTCAAGAGAGAACGCAGCGAAAGGCCCTGTTGCACCTTGATGATTTAGCCAGCGTATGACGACGTATGAAAAATTTGTCTAAAACACTGGCACACGTCGAATACGTTATGGGTAAGTTTTGTTTTCGTTAAGAGCACGCTGGCATACGTCGTAGTATGCTGGCATACGTCATAGTACGCCGAGCTCATCGATAAATTTTAACATGCTTGAAATTTTTCGACGTATGCCAGCGTATGACTCACACGTTCCGCATATGCTGGCCATAAGTTGTAGGCACGTTACGCGATCGTTGACACACGTTACTTGTAAGTTACTCATAAGTCGAAACACGTCGAGGTAATGTTTAGCCTCAGTGTTCCAGACTCCATGTTTTTTTTTTTTCTTTTTTTCTTCGGCATGACGGTGATGTTGACACTTAGATTTCTATTGCGGTTATAATATAATATAATATAATATAATTAAAAGGCTGCCGCTCAACGATTTAAATCATAACCGCACTAGAAATCGAAGTGTCAACATCACCGTCATACCGAAGAAAAAAAGAAAAAAAAAAACATGGAGTCTGGAACACTGACGGGTTCCTCCTGTGTGAACCCCATTTTTATCTACCAATTCCCCTAAATGCTGCCAATACACCATTATACGGTAGCTGTAAGTTAGTAACACATTCAGTAAGTTCTGTTTTAGTCCGGAAGATGTCAAATACGTCAATATGCATTGGAGATACGTTACACATAGGTTCAAAGCACGTTACTCATAGGTTAGAAATAAGTTTCGGGTACGCTAAACATTACCTCGACGTGTTTCGACTTGTGAGTAACTTACAAGTAACGTGTGTCAACGTGTGTCAACGATCACGTAACGTGCCTACAACTTATGGCCAGCATATGCGGAACGTGCGAGTCATACGCTGGCATACGTCGTAAAATTTTCAGCATGCTTAAAATTTGTCGACGTACTCAGCGTACTACGACGTATGCCAGCGTGCTTCAGCATGCTTTAGCGTGCTCTTAACACATACAAAACTTACCCATAACGTATTCGACGTGTGCCAGCGTATTTGGCAAATTTTTCATGCGTCGGCATACGCTGGCTAAAACGTCAAGGTGTGACAGCGGCTTGACACTTCGATGTCTCGTGCGGTTATGATTTGAATCGTCGAGCCGCAGCCTTTTAATAGGCTACGCCACGTGATCGTCGGCGATACGCTGCCGCGCTATGCATAAGTTAGACTATCGTTGGGCATAGCTTGTGAATGCCGACAACACGCTAAGCATTCGTTGGTATAAGTTATCTATATGTTATCGAAACGTTCTGTGTACGTTACTAATATGTTATGCATGCGTCGAACTCGTTATGAATACGCCCAAAACTGGAAAAAAAACATCAATAGTTCAGCGTATGCCAGCGTTTTCATACATTTTGATACATTGCCATACGCTGGCTAAAACGTCAAGGTTTGACAGAGCCCTTAGAGATGGCCTATAAGAACAGGCTTTGATGGCTGGCTTTCCTTTAACACATGAAGAAGATGGCACGATTCTCATATTCATGCTGAGGCGAATTGGCTTGCGTTGCTAGCCATTGACTGGCCATTGACTGAGCAAGATGCAAGCCATTGACTGTTCAGCTGAGCCGTGAAGTTTGTACGTTTCCGAGGAAGGAAGGAGAGCGTGCCTCGTGGCTTGATCACGGGGTCTCAGAACTCATCTTGTTGTGTGGGCGATCGTTGTGAGCAGACTGGGTGCAAGAGAGGAACGGTCGGCATATTCGCTCGTGAAAAGAATCTGCATGGGGTCTCTGAGCCTTGGCGTTGACCATCACCTCACAAATCGCCTGACGTATGTTGTTTTTCCCGCTGTGAGAGAGCGGCTTGACGCCATTTTTTTTGAGCGCGTGCACACGTGCAGGATGAATCGTCTTGATTTCAAGTTCCATAAAGACCATCTCTGGACCAAGCTCAGTGCCAGAATAAAGGAAGGATTTGCTTTTCTTTCGTTTTCCTCTTGTCTGTATTTAAGTCTGCGTGTTGAGGCGCCTCGACTGGAGGATTTATTTACTTCACGTTATTATTATCATTACCTTTTGAATTATTGTCCCTTTAATATTTCTATTGTCATTAAATTCCCACGAAATGCTGCTTCGAACCCTTCCCTGAGTTCCTCAACAACTATGAAACCGGTCCGGTAGCTGAGGGGAGTGTATAGCATTGGGATTGTCGTGTGTGTACTATGTGTGAACGTCTTTATAGTTGTCGAGGAACTCTGATAAGGGTTCGAAACTGCATTTAGCACTTACCTTGCGCAAGTCTTCTTGGGTTGCTTTATGCAGCTACTTTGGCTGGAGGAGTATGGGAGGGGTCAATCATTTATATAATCCGAGCCACCTGGGTTTGGTCGATTAGGTGAGAGCTGATTGGCTATTCCCTCCATTCACAGGTGAGAGATGTGAGTGGGTCTTTATACACACACACACACACACACACACACACACACACACACACACACACACACACACACACACACACACACACACACACACACACACACACACAACAATTATATTGTGTTTGCAAAAGGAAGAAGAGGGAAGGCAAATTTGGAAAATATATAATATATGTTGAGAAAAGGAAGAAAATAGAAGAGGATTTTCGAGATTTTAGAGCATAGGTGTGAGGTAAGGTAAGATAGAGGGTATATGAAAGTGAGGGAAAGCAGAAGTATGTAAGGGGGTGAGGGAGTTTCACTTGTTTGTCTTTGGAAAAAAATTCACTTATTTCTCTTCAATCAGTAAAATGTGGCATAACCATAGTCTTGACAGAGCATGGGTGCTTATTGAAGTCGTCTGTTGGCAAGGGTTATTCTGGGTGGTTTGCCATTGCCTTCCCAGCAGGAAACGGCAAACCGTTGGCAGTCATGGCAGGAATTTATAATTTGTTCAGGGTGCCAGGGAAAATTTACCTGCTGTTCACGACAGACATTGAGTGAGCTTTCATGTCCACCAATAACTAATGCTGGTGGACGGGTCCTCTGGCTTAACATCAATCTGATCGACAGCGCACACATTTGAAACACCAGGGTAACATTTTATAGTTGGTTCTCTTTTTTGTGAATACAATGTCGAGCTCATGGAGGAGCTGGTTTCAGATTCAAACCCTGCTCTTACAGCTCGAAGCCTAGTGCACATAACTCTAGGCTATCCTGCCAGCCATAATTTTGCTTGCTTATTGAATGTACGGTTCCCAAAGCAACGACATTATGTAATCATCTGAGTGTTGAGGACAGACGTATGGAGATCTTCCATGTTGCCTGGTAGGGAATACTGACTAGAGCTTGTTAGGGTCGGAGGGGGAAGATTACCACCGACCCCCGAACCTCATGCAGCAGACGCTGTCGAAGCAAAATGACCAACTCCACCACAAAAAAACAACTGATAGAGCATCCATTCACAGGCTTTCCACGTAAAATAATTGAATCTTTCCCATTTTCTTTCTTTGCACTTTTATCCTTTAGATGTCTGGATTAAACCTTTGCTCAAGCTACTTTGGGTTTTTCCAACAAATGTCTGTTTGTGGTGTGGGCATTTGTGGACATAACTTTTGTACCTTGGCACCTGCCATTGTGCTGTTCAGACAGTTACTCTATGTTACAGCTTCTTCTTTCGTATGCAGCTCAAGGCTGCAGGGAAGCATCATTGGCTAGAAAATAACTAAATTTTCTTGCAAACTATCTTGCTGTATAGAGTTACTAGTTTGTAAATGCCTCATTCATCTATTTATTTTAGCAACCTATGCTTGAGAAAGCTGTGTGTTGCACTCATTTTCACTTCATACTTGTATAACTTGATTTTCCCATTCACCATGAACTTTGTTTTGGAAACTTCATTCCATCATCATGAAGTTTTAAAGAAAAATGATGGAAGTTCAGGTTCACTTCTTTTGCATTCCCTTCTTGGCATACGAGTCATGCTGCTATAATTCCATGTACAAATCCCCATTTATTTTGTCAATTTGTCCATTGTTTACTAGTGATGTTGTTATTCATATACATGTCAATTGATATGTCTTTATATCCTTGTTACCTCCGCCACCGAAGATGAAGAGGAGGTTATGTTTTCACCCCTTTCTATCTGTTTGTCTGTTTGTTTGTTTGTTTATGTGCAGGATATCTCAAAAAGTTGTGGACGGATCAGGATGAAATTTTGTGGATGGATTCAGTGTGTGAGAAGGTTGAACAGATTAGATTTTTATGAAGATCCGGATCGGCTACTGGAATTTAATAAAGTGATTCTTCACCATTGATAAATGGGGCCAAAAACGATAGATAGCACGATATCTCAAAAATGTTGTGGCCGGATTCGGATGAAACTTGGTGGACATGTTTGTTGGGTGTATGACAAGGAAGAATTGATTCTATTTTGGTGAAGATCCGAATCCGGATCTGGATATGAGAATTATTTAATTTTTGAAGTGATTCTTCACCATTGATAAGACCAAAAACGATATCTAGCATGATATTTCAAAAATGTATTGGGCCCGATTTGTTCTCGTGGATCAGGCATTACGTGGCGGAGGTATGCGCTCCACCGAGTGCCCTTCCAGTTTTATATGTAATTACTGGCCACCAACTCCTCTGTGAACCTTGGATCATTGCAGGAAAACAAATATACTCATAAAGCAGAATTTTATGATCAGCAAACAGGATTGCACTGTTTTATGTGAACTAGTAAATACCTTATTATGGTGTCACTGAAATATCATGCACAATGCCATGTGTACCCCCCCCCCCCAAAAAAAAAAAATATTGTTAGTGGTGATATTTCCACAAAGTGATACTTTCTTGTGAAACACACTACACCTGAAAATTATTTTTTGCATCATACTGCAACCATATTTTGCCTTGATGGACCACACTGCAAGGTTGTGGTGTGAAACGCCAAGCGTTCAATTTAGAAGTTTTCGCACACGTGTGTGTGTTGTTTGTATGTTGTTTGTGTGTATATATATATATATATATATATATATATATATATATATATATATATATATATATATATATATATATATATATATATATATATATATATATATATATATATATATATATATATATATATATATATACACACACACACACAAATAAAAAGGCGTGTGTGTGTGTATGTGTGTGTTCCTCCATAACTCCAAAACTATAAAACCGAGCAGCCTGAAACTTTGCATGTATACTAAGAAAACTCCAAGGAAGTACAACAGTGAAAATTGGTTGATTGGGTTAATTAAAGCATCCCATTTGAAGATAATTAACGGTCTTATTTAATTATATCCTTCACCAGGTGATCCTCGGCCACCTCTCTGTCTGGGGTCTTCAGGCGTTTCCTGGGTAACCTCGCTGGGGTCTGAAGCCGCCATGTTTTGTGGCTTGCTCAACCTTTCCTTAACTTGGACCAGGCTGCAATGATAAAGTTTTTTTTTTTTTTTCACTTTCCTCACTCATATTATTGAATGCCTGTTCATCATAGCTACAAATCACTGGGTACATTGCAATGCTTATAAACGCCCGGAGACGTCAACATTCGTTGTTTTATTTCATTCCTGCCCATGCGATCACCACGAGTATCTCTTAAACTAAGGAGAATTACGAAATTCGAGCTCCAGAATCGAGCTTACAAGCAGTTCCGACTCCTAGAAAAGTGTTCATTTGTCCATTTCAGACATATGTGACATTTCGGGCATCTCCGGGAGGTGCACGTTTAATATGACGGGTCAGTGATTGCCAATTGTGTGCTAAGGGAGCTGTTTCTTATCGACCGTTTCATTGAAGCGCTTGCTTGAATGCTTCAGCCACTTGGTGAGCACTCTCCAAGCTGCTTGATTGTTCGTTTTGGGAAAAAGTAACAGTGCTTTCAATCTCACATTGGACGTTTCTGCCTTTGTTGGGTCCCGCGGTACCGTGCGGTGGGTTCCTCCGGAAGTGTCTCATCCACTGAAAATGTGAAATTTTATTTTTACAGGACATCACTTTGTTTAACCTTGTTGTGTGATCTCCTATTGTTATCCACCTCTCATTTTGACATCAAAACATGTTAATAAAAACTATAAGGTCCATCCGATCAGGTGTTCGCCATGTTTGTTCGAGCTGTGAAGGCAGAGAGTATCGAATGACATTTTGCGTTCTGTGGCTTGATACATTTTTTAATTGTATTTCGCTAATTACCCACTTTAAATCCTCTTTCAAAGAACGCTGTTTCAAGGTAAATCTTTGTGTTTGTCGTTTTTATTTACTTGATGCGTGTGTACATTTGTATGTGTGTGTATGTATATAAACTGTATAACTCAAATGGCATTTGGCACCGTTGTGTGTGTGTGTGGTTGGTTGTTATCTCCATATAGGGATTTCAGAAAGTGGAATGGAGCCCTTCCAGGTGTGTGTGTGTGTGTGTGTGTGTGTGTGTGTGTGTGTGTGTGTGTGTGTGTGTGTGTGTCATTGATTGGTATGTACATATGCGAGTTTCAGAATGTGGAATGGAGTCCTCCCAGGGTGGGCTCAAAGTATCCACCTTAATTCCGGTAAGGGGTCACGATTCATGAACCAAGCTGTGAAGTTTTCTGTTCTCAAAGTTTTGTTTTGAGGACTCTCTTCAGGATTGTCGCTGAGCCCAGGACAGCTTCCAACTGTAGTTCATTTGTGGTAATATTCCCAGGGATGGTTTTTAATATCTTTGTGAGATTATTTGTCATCATTCCTGCAGCTCCAGCTATCACTGGTTCAACTTTGGCATTCTTCAGCTTCCAGGATCTTTTCACTTCATTCTTGAGGTCTTGGTATTTGGTCATTTTCTTAATTTCTGCATTGTTAGTCCAAAATCACTGGTATTAACACCTCAATCAGCAATGCCTTCTTCACTCTGCTTTTGTTCCCATGTATGATATCTGCTTGCAACACTTTGTTTTCAATGTTCAAGGTCATTGAGATATTTAGGTCGACGTGAGCAGTATTTCCGTGTATTCAGTCCATGCTTTTGGTTAATGTTCCCACAAATTTTTCTGGAACTGGGATATCAAAGTTTCTGCAGATGTGCTAGCGGATTACATTATTATCTCTGTTGTGTCATCAAGTGTACAGCTATTCTGACATGATGTACAGTGTATATATATATATATATATATATATATATATATATATATATATATATATATATATATATATATATATATATATATATATATATATATATATATATATATATAATGACCCACATACACATTTTTGTCCCCTGCACCTCCGACAAAGTCAGATATGGGAGACATTAAAACGAGCTCCATCTGACCGACAGATCATCTGTCCATGTACATTTGTGTATGCAATATTTCTAAAACTGTTGAACATTTAGCTTTCATATTACACAGATCTATTCCTCATGCCACCCAACAGTCGGGGGACCTAGAGTATCAGCTCCTTGTGTTGAAAGAAAGATTCATGAGCACTGTGACTACCAGTAAGGCAACGGTAAAAGACCCTGCATAACTTTTGCCGAGGTCATGCTTCGGCAGCACTGTCGCTCTGTCAAGAGTGGTACATTGATCATGATTTTTTGAAGCAATGAACAAAGGTTGTGTTTCCTGTTGACTGGGATATGCAATGACTTCATTAAGTTCAACAACAATGAACGAATCATCTTTATGAAAAATGGAGCAAATATTACTCGTCATTTGTTAAAGTTTAAGAAGAATTATGATGTGAATCTACATTTGTTATATTGGACAGATTTCACAGAAAGCCAAATGATCTGTTGTTGTGTCCACTTCCTTCTGTTGACCAGACTGTGTTCTTTTCCTTATGTATCCAATTTCTGACCTTTCGTCCTTTTTTGGAAACTTTAGCCCGTGAGGGAGCGGCCTGTAGGATTTGATGTGTACCGATAACAAATGGCAGTCTGAGCCGACAGCTTGGAATCTTTTTTTTTTTTTTTGGAGGGGGAGGGGGTTCTTGCTTTGGCCAGTGAAACGTGATGCCAATTCCGACAGCTGTTGTACTCGTGCTGTCTCTTTTAAAAGGATAAAGATTTTGGAATATGTGATGCCTGTGGTAAGCTAAACAACTCAACTCCAACATAGTAATCTGATGATTTGAAGTGGCCTGTTTAGCATTCTCATCTGATACTCTGAATCAAATGAAAGACCAACTACTGCATTGCAGTCATCAGAAGGAACCCAAATAAACAGAGCAAAGAGAGCCATCAGGAGGAACTGGAGTAGGATTGAGGTTTCAGCCGCTACTCCTATATCTCCAAACCCATCCAGGTTCAGCCAAGTGAGCCTTACAATAATAAATTCTAATAATTAATTTCTGCCGAGACAGATACATAAACAAAGAGAGAGCAAATTGGAGATAAAAGAGAGGTAATTGGCCAAAAACAAAAAAAGCAAGAATTAGCACGAATAAAGGAAAATATGAAAAAGTAGACAGCAGTTTGAAAGATTGAAGAGAGAAGTGAAAAAAGGAACTTAGGTTTAAATTCTCCATGTGGTATTGATTTCTCACTGGTTTACTAATGTCCTTGTGATTCATGGAAAAGCTTATCTCATAATGTGTTTGCAATGCATGTTTCATCTATGTCTTAGTTCGCTAAGGGGACAAATTTGTGCGTCTATCTCATTCGGTGCGCTGCTGTCTTTGTACCCTTCCATGGTATCGTAGGCTTCATAACAACTTTCTTCTTTTCCCATTGTCTGTTTTGAACTTTCCCTGATTTGATTTAGCTGGGTTTTTACTGCAAGAGCTGTCGGTATCACCATGGCACATGCTGCCATCTTGGTTCGCCAAAGCTATAGTTTTGTTGTTATTGTAGTTGGCGAGTGGTCATCCAGTGGCATACGTCTGGAATGCAAATGTCACATGTTGGAATTATATCTGAAGTGTAGAAATGAAATGCTCCCGAGTACAGTCTGTTTGGGTGTCATGCAAGTATTCAGAAAGTGCTAACACCTGCAGAAGGAATACAAAACTAAAGTGTAGGTGGTGGTATCATGTAGCCTACAGGATGCGTCATAAATCGCGTTACCCTCTATATGTAATTGGCTTGTACATTATACGAGTGAGGCTACCCAGTGCTACTCAGGGGGGGGAGGGCGGCGAGGTTTTGCCAGCAGTGGTTTGAAGACATGTTGGGCATTGAAAAGCTATGGAGTTGTTGGCCTCAACGTGGTTACCTTTTGCCTGCAGACCAGCGGCAGCAATGCCTAACTGGAAATCCCATTATACGCTTTGTTGTGGCCTCAAAACGGACTTCAAGGCCAACGTGTGGTCGCTTAAAACCTTGCCCAGATTCTGAAGTGCATGCACCCAAAATTTGTGGCCTCCAGGTGCTATGGTTCAGCCGTGAAAGAGTAACATACAAACACACAAGTACTTGAAAATATTTATATGATGTTTATGTGTGCATGCACATGTTTATTATTCGTGTTTGTATCCATTTTCTTTTTCTTTCTCTCTTTTTCAAAATTTTTACTAAATGCCGTTCAATACCAAAACGAACATGGAGATGTATTAAACTGTGTTAGTAAAATGATGGTGCACACACTGATGTTCTTGACACTTAAAATGCCATTATGTGTAGTGCAGGCAAATGTGAAGGAATATTAATAAATACAATGATGTAGGTGTCTACAAGTCCATTTATATTCCAAATGTATATGCCTGCATGCAAGACTTGAAGAAGGGAAAGGGAGGGGGGGGTATCGTGACTTTTGACGCACCCTGTAATGTGGTGATCTGCATCCAAGACTCTGAAGGAGGAACTTCACAGCTCTTGTGCAAATAAGAAAAGTCTTTCAGAGAAAAGTATTTATTCTCAGCTGGTGGGTCTTTCACTTGAGTGAGTCAACAATACTTGCAAGTAAACAAGTATACATTTTAATTTTATGTGTGTGTGTGTGTGTGTGTGTGTGTGTGTGTGTGTGTGTGTGTGTGTGTGTGTGTGTGTGTGTATGTATGTATGTATGTATATATATATATATATATATATATATATATATATATATATATATATATATATATATATATATATATATATATATATATATATATATATATATATTGTTACGGCTGGGGAAATTCACATTACACCATGCAGGGCCCCATAGGTGAGATATCTCTAAGTACACGTGTAGTTAGCCCAAACCCGTTGTCTAGAGGGAATTTATGTGATCCATTCGGGCTGCGACGCTTTGAGTTAGCCATTTTTTCTGTTCTATCTTTATTTTGAACCAACCACGTCTCAACCGCCATCACACAACAACCACGCCACCTCCACCATCTACGCTCCCACATCATCGCATCACCGCCATTCCCAAACGGCACCATAACCATCAAACCACCACCGAAAACCCTCCACCACCTTCAACTCTCTCCTTCTACTGCCATTCCCGCACCACTTGTGAACACTGAACGTCGGGCTGTCTCGGGCCCGTTCGGCGTTTGGTGCCGAGCGCACTGAGCCGCAAGCGCAAATAGTGGCCTTTCCGAGGGAAAAATTCGGATCAAAAACACTACACGCCCACTTTTCCTCTGTCCAATTAGCGATCGCGGGGCGGCTTGGCCCCGCCTCCAGGCGCGTGTGTGTGAAGTCGATATCTGCAAATTCTAGGATCAGGGGAGGTTCACGCCCCCGTTTCCTCCGACCAATGGGTGAGCGTG
>NC_140967.1:29110157-29215157 GCF_056783735.1 Eptatretus burgeri | reverse complement strand
GGGCTGTGACGCTTTGAGTTAGCCATTTTTTCTGTTCTATTTTTTATTTCAAACAAACAGCATCTCAACAACCACGCCATCCCCACCACAGCGCCAACCACGCCACCTCCACCATCAACGCTACCACATCTTCACCACTCGCCATTCAGTAGGCCCTGTGCGATTACGATCTCCGGGAACAAACAAAAACCAACGACTATGCTCGGGGGTTTTCCGCCTGTTTTTCCCGTCGAGGTTCTCCGCGCTCGGTGTGGAGGAGGGGCGATGCAGGGGTCAAAGGTGAGAAAAGGTGGGGGCCTCTTTTTGGGGGAATAATTCCCTGGCTCTGAGCCAAGACTGACTCCCCCGGCCCCCGCATGGCGCGGGGTGGAGGGAAAGCGAGAGGTCATGCCCCCCCTTCGAGAGGCTTCTCCAAGAAGCTCGAAGGGAGGCGGGGCCGAAAACGGGGCGGAGCGAAGGGCGGAGCCCCGCGCTACAAAAGGCGAACAGGACGGACCTTGAGGTGTGGTTGGTCAAGAGTGGTTGGTCGAGAGTTGGAGTGAGTGGTTGGTCGAGGGTTGGTCTTCATGGTCGTCTTCTGGTTCGAGTCGCGAGCTTGTTGTTCCTGCCTTACTTCGTTGACCCGTGCGCGAGCGCGGAAACAGCGCCGAACAAACCCCCGTCCGTTTCCCCAAAACCCCGTCCGTACCATCGAGCGGACCACACGAGCGACACGCGGCATGAGCTCGCGGAGCACGCCAGAGGGGGTTCGGAGTTGCGGTCGCAAAAGGAGGACTCGACGCGATCAGGAAAGTCGCACTTGCATTTTCTTTTGGGGTTTGGTGTAAACGTGTGTGTGTGGCGCCAGTCTGGTGAAGTAAAACTGTTAAGTGTTGCCGTGTGCTCGCGTAGTCGGTCATAGCTCTGCATTGTTGTTGTTGTTTTAAATTGCTTTATGTGCATTCTGATTCTGTTTGACTATACGGGTGCTTTGTGCCTGTGTCTGTGTGAATAAAGTGCTTGCATGTTGAATTGTTCCCCGTTTCGCTGCGTCCTTTCCTTTGTTTGAATCTCCATCTTGCTTCACGTAACGGGTTCGTCGTGGGCTTAATACGCCCGGTAATTAATCGTAACCGTCGAGGCCGACGATAACACCGCTTGGTTATCCCGATAGTACGGAACGGACCGCTTAAGCAGTCGGTTCTGCGGCGAGGTGCAGCGAGGTGTGATCGCCCGGTCTACCATCCGCGTGGGTACTTAGGTAGGTCGAGTTTGGCGAACAACCCTATCCCACGCGGGTGGCCGATTGGCACGATCGTGGTGAGGCCGAAAGGCCCACCCGTGACTTATCCCGGCGTTAGTCCGAGAGGGTCATGACAGAATTGTCCGTCCGGTGGGCGACGTGCCGCGATTCGAGTCACGTGGCCGATCGCACGCCGGCGGGCGCGAATTCGCAACAATATATATATATATATATATATATATATATATATATATATATATATATATATATATATATATATATATATATCCTTCTTTTCGGCTTCTCCCGTAAGGGGTCGCCACAGCGGATCATCTGTATGATCCGCATAGTGATTTGGCACAGGTTTTACGCCGGACGCCCTTCCTGACGCAACCCTGGTCGCCTCTTACGACACAGGGATATGGAACACTTATTTTAACCGGGGCATACACCGGGCCCAGTACACTAGTACTCACTTTGCCGACCTCGGAAGGATGACAGGCTGAGTCAACCTCCTGGTGTGTATTAATTCAAGCGGCCAACGGGGCTTGAACTCAGGACCTTTTGGATCCCAAGCCGCTACCCGAACCACTATGCCAACACCAGGCTAGTGTATATATATATATATATATATATATATATATATATATATATATATATATATATATATATATATATATATATATATATATATATATATATATATATATATATATATATATATAGTTACCCTGATCCTAATCTTCTACAATCTTAATTATGCTAACAAAACGGGCACCATCAGAATCATTCCCCAAGGAAATTAAAATAGTGCAGAGAGAGGGAGAATGTTTGAGGTGGTTTTGACCTCCCGATTACCAGACGAGGTCAACGGATCAACGCAAACCCAGTCGTTGAGGAGGGGGAAGGGGTGGAGGAAAACTAAGGGTGTCTATGGTGCATGGTGAGGGGTGCGGTGATATGCAGGCGAAGTGCGAAGAGGAAGGTGTAAAGAGGTGGATCAAGGGGGGTTGTAAATCAGCAAAGAACGTGTGAGAAGATAGTCCGAAAGTGAAGTGTAAAGAGGTCTGCACGTGTAAATGCTCCAGTTGTCTCATACTGTGCTTGGTCTGGCATCTGGCTTTCCCTTTTGTTCCGCACTCCGCTACCTGGGCTTCCTTCCGCTCCACTCGGTTCCACTCGCTCCGTTGTTCACTGCACCATGACCCTAAGAAGAAGAATGTACAGCCAGAGAATTGAGCCCTTCTTTATAATCCCCTGGTTGGGGTGTGGCTTCGGAGCAGATCAGGCAGAGCGATGGGTGTTTTCCAGCACCATCATTGGTGTACAGATGATTACCCCAGCGCTAGCTCCGCCCATGCGAGGCTTCCGCAGTGGAAATGGCCTCAATCGCCCCGAACTCTGCCATGCAATCCATCTATGAGGTTAACATTGTGCCGGGATATTTGGTTGGCTGTCCGACCATGAACACACACCAGCCACTAATTGAGCGGAATGCTTGGGCTATCCATGTGACTCCGAATAGGACCAAGCGCACATTTGCACCTCAAGTTAGACACCAGAACGTCCAGATGTGGTTATCTCTAATGGTACACCATGCTCCCCTCATTCCCCGTTATTCCGAGTGGTGGTCGTCAGTGGTGGTGACTGTGGCTGAGGCGTTTGTGGCAGCAGCGTAGTGGTGAGTTGTGAGCTTGGGTTGTGGTCCGGTGGCGTGGTGATTTTTATGAAGGAATCTTGATGTGTATGAAATGTAACATTGGGATTCGAGGCTGGTGAAGTCTGAGCTGGAACGTCTGTTGGATAAAGGCGCACAGTTTGAATGGGAAAGGGCGCATATGCAAATGGCTCGCCGCTGTTCCTATGGTCTGCATGCTTGCGTGATAGAGAGCTTATTTGTGTAAAGATTTAATGATGGCTAAAGAATGGAAAGAAAAACGCTACCTAAAGGCCTCACAACACATTTTGTCCCATAACCCACTACAGATAAGGGAAGGGCTATCTAAAACGAACACGAATGAAATAACTGTCTTCGGACTGCTATATGTTGTGTGCCATTGCTTTGGGGGAGTGCCCGTTTTTCAGAAATGCAATATAGTAGTTTGACAAGCTTTGTTGGCCTGTGTAATTTGGCTGTGGGAACGAGGTGCACATCCTCAGCTTTGTTACAATATTTGCTTTTTATTTTATTAATAAGAGGGCACTGTCATAAGATGACTGCCAGGCAGCCAGAAACGTGTCCGTGGATGAATTGATTCCTTTCCTCAGGGGGTGGGCTGACAATCCTGACACATCCTGTCTCATGTATCATGATTGAATGCTTTAACATGTATGTGCATTAGCCATTTGGTGTACAGCACATCATGCACTACATCTGCCCATGGACCGTCTGGTTGCTTCATGGAATGAAACACACGTGTTAGTATTTAGGTTGCTCCTCTTCAGTGGTCTTCGTGCTGACCCATTTGTCAATGATTGGGCCTTAACAGCACGGGCTGTTAAGGCCCAATCATTGACACTGTATAGATAAATCGGGGCATGGAGGCAGTGGATGACATTCTGTTTATCCATTATCAATAGGTATACACTATACATACATTGGAAAATTTCATTCATAATACCGCGAGTGCTTTTGTGAGTTGGCGAGACAGCTTTGAGGTATGAACACTCGCATTTGTCTTTGAATCTAGTCCCAACTATAAACTATCATTCTGGTGTTTTGCAGGCAGGTCGATGCATCGATGCACGTGCTATCCTGGGACATCAAACTGGATGTCCCTTCGATCAGCATTAGTTGGTGGATGTTAAAATTCACATCGGTGTCCTTTGTGAAAAGCTAGGCGAGCTATCGCGGGCACCTTGGCAAACTTGCAAATTGCTGCTTTAACATACAGGGGGTACTGCATCAGCGGCACAGTTGTGCTCTGAGTTGGACATTAACGCCACCTCTTTAGCTGCTAGTGCTAACACAGGCATGATGTTTCCATGGCAGGTGACTCGGGCTTATAATTTGTGCACCATTGGGTGTTTTTGGGGCACAAATTTATGTTACTGCAGGAGCCAAAGGCTAAATATATATTATATGTATATATATATATTTTGTTGTTGTTGTTGTTGTTGTTGTTGTTTGTTTGTGTATATATATTTATCCAGCTTCATTGGAGGGCACCTACCATTGTCTTAAAGTTCAGCGTGATTAGTATTCTACGTCTATTGGATGTTCACCACTTTAAAGCAGATAGGTGTTGTTGGCCACATCCATCCTCTCCTCTCTGTCCACAACACAAGGCCTCTTCAGTTCCTGACTGACCGAGTGTCCCCTCGGGCTGCTATTGAAAGGGCCCCCTTTGGAAGCTAGCGCCACTATTCATCGACGCCCGTGGCATACCAGTGAAAAAACAAAGACTCATTTGATGTCATAAAAAATACTGCATCATTGCTCTCTTGTCCCTTTGCTTGACTGTTTTTTTTATTATTTGTTTGGCATTGGCACCATTCACTTTTACTCCGTAGCAAGGGGTCCCTGCTCGAATTTCCTATTTCTTAAAAAAATTGACTTGTCAAAAGGAATATGAAACGCAGAAAAATGTTGCAGGGACTATGCCAGTCGGCATTGTACAAAACCACAGAAAAGGTAGACCTATAATCTTATGACCTGTTTGTAATTGGTCACTGCCTTTGACGCCAATACTAATTTTTATTACGGACCCTAGGTCTCAAAAAGCTGCATACTCGTATATTGACCAAACAGGTTCAAATGAACACATCTCTGCCATTAGAGCATTTAAATTGTATCAGATGTGGCAATAAATGTGAATTGTTGCTCTGAGATTGCTGGCTCGGTGACAGGAGACGCCATTTGTATCTTTGCCACCTTAATCCCTACCTCGTTTAGAATCGCGTGCGGGCATGAGCAACTTGCTAGTCATGATGAATTTAAAGTTTTGCAACAAAATGCAAACTAAGACTTATTTTTTTATGGTGTCACAATTATGCAAAAAGGTGAAAAACTGGTCATCCACCTTTGGGATATTGGGGATAGGGTTGGGGGTGGGGGTGGGGGGAGGGGGTTGTGAGAGATCTGTTGTTTTAAACTTTCAGTGGCTTTACTTCAACTTAATGCTAAGCTGATGTAACCTTTAGCAAGGCTTGATTTAAGTAGAAGGTTGATTTGGTCAAAAAGCCAGAGGAAGGTCTTGTAATTGAATGTCATCCCTGGGGTTATTGGTGCCTCAGAGAAATAGTTGAACCGCTCGCCAAACGTAGCCTGCACCTTCAATACTCGTTTTAGACCTCAGCCGATGTCAACTAGTCTTTGAGCACGAGTCAAAGCCGGCGTGATTGCGATGCACCCAGTACATCTGTTAAAATAAATGTGCCGGTTTGTCTTCCAAAGCACCTGCACATTTTGATCCATGGCCTCTGCAGCTTTGTACATTAAATGCCAACCAAATGGACACAACAGAGCACAGTCCTCGAATACTTCATGATTACCTCCGCCACCGAAGGTGAAGGAGCTTATATTATCACCCCTGTTTTTGGTCTGTTTGTTTGTTTTTGTGCACGATATCTCAAAAAGTTGTGAACAGATTCGGAAGAAACTTAGTCTTCACCAAGCTGTTATATATATATATATATATATATATATATATATATATATATATATATATATATATATATATATATATATATATATATATATATATATATATATATAGACGGCCAACAATGATATATAGCATGATATTTCAAAAATGTATTGTGCCCGATATGTTCTCGTGGATCAGGCATTATGGGGCGGAGGTATGCGCTCTACCGAGTGCCCTTCTAGTTCTTATTTGGTTTACTTTGAATTATAATGAATAAAAAAAGTCAGTACTGAATATTTCCCATTCATTTGTACTCATCCATCGAAGTGCTTCGCGTCCGATGGCAAGTTGTGAAGTCACACGTCGAATGAAGTGACATGACTGCGACACCGTTTTGTTTGAATGTACAAAATTTTGGTGAATCATTTCATAAGTGATGGGTTTCGTTTGTCTATGTCAAAGCTCTTGGGCCAAGATTGTATAAAAAGCCCATCAGTGTTGCTGCTATGAGGCTGTCCCCATTTTCCAAGCATGCCTCAGGGCAGGACGCCAGGACCTCTTCACTGACCCAGCAGTTCCACTGCTTTTGAAGATGTTTTACTAGCACAGCTCAGGCCGTTTTACTCGATTAAAGCACGCCTCATAGCTTTCTTCAAAACTTCCCAGCACGTTCGTCATAGTTTTCTTTGCTTGTCAGAACTTCCCAGCATGTCGTGTGAGTACAAGCGGAACCAGGGCTTTCTTTCTGAGCAGAAACGCCCAACAAAGGGATTCATCTCTCGGCCTTTCCAGCTGGTAAAATATAATCGGCCACAAGCTTGAGAGATTACTGGAGGATAGTTCGGAGTTATCAATGAGCTCAAATTACAAGCGCCATATTTTACCGTGACTTGTAGGTTTTTTGTTTTTTTTAATCTTTTTGCACTGTGTTGGGTTTAAAAAGCATATCACGTACAGGATGACACGTCTGGAGCTGTACGTTGGATTCCAGTTAGATTTCCTTTACTATGAAACGGCCAACCAGATTTTTCTACCCAACTCGCCTGATCGACTCTGCACGCACCCTGCATTAGCTTCAGGGACAATTTACATTTGACGTATGCCAAAATGCTCCCCCACCATTGTATGACCTATACATCCCACTTCCTTCCCCACTACTTCCTATCTGCTTTCAACCTTCCCTCCCTTTTACCCCCATTACCTCCATTCCTTTTGTCCTTTTAGTTTTTTTCTCAATATAACTCTTCCTCTCTCCCTCTTCCTTATGTACATAGATGCAGACATCTTTGCTTGTGCAGGCCTTTGTATGCCATATCTTTCTTTCTGTCGTCATGATTTGAAGACATGTATCGCTAAATTGGTATTTTCAGGCATATGTTTTCTGTGGCATTTGAGATGGTTTTCTTCTTAAAGTAAAGCAGCCCCCCTTCCTCCAGTGCAAGATCCGGTGACATATATATATATATATATATATATATATATATATATATATATATATATATATATATATATATATATATATATATATATATATATATATACATATATATATACATATATATATATAATTTCATAAGTGATGGGTTTAGTTTCCTGATGCCAAAGCTCTTGGGCCAAGATTGTCTGAAAGGCCCATCAGTGTTTTTATATATATATATATATATATATATATATATATATATATATATATATATATATATATATATATATATATATATATATATATATATATATATATATATATATTCAGCCAAAGTTCACAAGCTTCTCTCATTCCAAAGATACACAGCTGGGCACTTCACAAATTGCTTTGTTTGAGGGCTCCTAATTCTGTAATCCAATCCTTTCCAGTTCATACCCTAATCTAATGCTATCATCATCCACCATGATGAATTGGCTACTGCTACAGCTCTCTACATTTTAAGCATGACCTTTCTTTGGGGACAGCACCACTCAAGGATGAGTGATTGTGATTGACCTGCCATCGCACGAGCGAGACATCTCTTTTTAGGATTTTGGGGCGTAGAAAGGCTGTGCTCGGAGCCAGCGTAAGCAAGGACCTTCATTTCAGATTCGTCTCTTTTCAATTCCTTTGCATCGGTTTGGTGGGAGGTGGTTTGGGAGGGTGAGTTGGAATGGTTGGAAACGGAGTTGGCAGCGAGGTGAAGACCATACTGTTTTGATTACCCACTGTTTTCGTGAGCTGTTCATCACATGACCAGTGAATCTACGAGACATTGAAAATACTTGCTCATTGTCACGTGCGGTCTCTGCTTTACGAGATTCGTGCAAGATGTGTGGTGTTTGTTAGGAAGTAAAATACAAATATCTGAAATTATGCAATTTCCAGCTGGGTTTGATCCAGTGGGTGCAGCTTTTATGGTGTGAGGTTATTTGTGAGTCATTTATCTCTGGTTCTGTTAAGGATCTCACTGTACAATTCTACCCCCCCCCCTTTCCTTATGCTCTTGCTTGTTGGTCTACAGTGTGAACGTATTCAGTGTTGTTGTGTTTTTGTCATCATAAGATTTTAAAATGTCTCAGACTATCCTTGTCCGTCGTCGTTTGAACATTGTACATCTTGTTTGCTCGCATCCGGTCACTGGTGGATCGTAAAGAATCCATGGTGTCTTTCATGAAGAATCGGCGGGTTATTGCTGGCATCTTTCTTCTTGACGAATGCATATTTTGTATGTATGTAAAGCCGAGAACCTTTTTGAACCCCCTTAATACTGATATCTGTATTATACGATCTTCCCGCCACCAAGCGAGTGATTGTATACATCACCGGTGGTTGTACATTTTTATTTTCTCACCCTCCTACCTTTGTGTGCTGTTACATGAATTATGAGGACATTAGTGGAATACCGAGAAAACCAACACAGCTATGGAATTGTATGCCGATACCAAAGCAACGTGAGCATTAAGACCGAGAAATGATTCATAACACAGGCCACTGAGAATGTTTCCCTCGTCGGTGTATTTAGATGAACCGCTCTCGCTCTTGGAACTCCATCATTCAACTCGAAAGAAGGAGAAGAACCACTCCTTTTGTGTCTTGAGACTTATTTTTTTGAAGCAGATTTTCTTTGCGCAGGGGACACAATCCTGGATGGGTCGCCACTCGGACGCAGGATACTCGAATGGCTCTTTCTTCCCAGTAAGCTGGTACTCATTTTGCTGACCGCGGAAGGATGACGGGCTGAGTCAACACATCTGGTGTTATTTTAACAGCACGACAAGAGCTTGAACTCAGGACTCGAAGATCTTAATTCCACCACCTTAACCATTAAACAACAAGCTATCCATTCAACTCCAGCATCCTATAAAAAAATGTTTGCACTTTTACAACAATGAAAGATTTTAATTAATCTATGAAACGTAGAAATAAAAAGAATTGCTCATAAGATAGAGTGGGTGGTAATAATTTTGCTCGATCTATGGAATATTAATGAATGAGCAGCGTTAAACATTAAAGGGTATGACATACGTGCGGTACATATAATATGTCTTGATGTGTGAATCCGGTTATGCTCTTTCTTCATTGACTAATAAATATAATCAATTGTTCCGAATTGATCCCCCTGTTTAATAACCCGAGAAGAAAGATTCAAAGTTTGATTCTGACACCAGCCGGGTCACACCAAACGTGCTGCTTCCTCGCTTTCTGCTCAGCATTTAGATTTTAGAGGATAGAGGGTGGACAAACTCTGCAGGCTCTGCAGATTGGTGGTGGGGAATATGAGGGGTGAGATTTCTTCTTAATTGCCTAGCTGACTGTACGGAGGAAAACGACGTCACGAGATGGCTTCATTGACACCCGGGATCCACTGGGGAGTTAGGTGGCTTCCCCAAAGGTCACCTGAAGTCAAGCTGTGTTCGTCTGAAGTCAAGTCCGGTGGTGTCTCATGTGTCTGTCTACTTGTAACAGCTCCTCTATGAGCCCTAGCATCTGTAAGAAATTCAAAATAAATTTAAAAACAGATCTTTTGAAAATTGGCAGCAGTGTGATGAGGATGGATTTTACGATGTATACATTTGGTGGAGATCATTGTGTGGAATTGTCTTCCTTCCTGATTCCCATTGTTCATTGTGAATTTTGATAAACGATAAACCACAAAGGACACGGACGAAATTGACTGGAGATGGAAGGGGAGGAAATGGGTTATCTTTGTCCTTGACATTTCCATGTGAACTGAAGTTCAATAAAATAATTTTTTAAAATCAGCTTTCACGAATATTCATTGATTTGATAATGTGATGTTTTAAAAAAAAATTGTAAATGTTTTATTTTCAAATGTAAAACCACCTGTACCTTGTCTATAAAGGAAGAGGTGAATATTGAAGGGATAACAAACACAACATTAGAAAGGGATACAGAGAGAGTGCAAATAATCAGATTTTCTCTCCCACTTTGGTTCATAAGCTGCAAAGTTATTGATTTTGAAAGTTGCAGTGGAATGTTTTTTTTTTTATTTTGATCAAAACACCTGGGATTGATGTGAAAAGTATCTGTATCTAAGCGACTGGCTTTTTATAGAGCATTATATTGAGTGAAAAAAAACACAGAGCATTGACTACAGGGGGTTCCAAAATGACCTGGACAACTTTGGTTGTTAATATATTTAGTACCACAAATGATACAACGATACCCTTTGTTTTATATTATACAGAAACTCAAAAAGTTTTCATTGACTTGGTCATTGAACCCATATGCGACAGTCCAAAGGTCAATGTGTGGTGTGGCCTTCTCCATGACTGCTTGGTTGGTCCGTTTTTTTTTTCTTTTCTGGAGGATACAGTTTCCTCAACAATTTACATGAACATGTTTGAAGGATTCACCTTCCCACATATTGAAGACCTGCAACCCGTTATCATTTTTCAACAAGACAGCGCTCCCCTTCATTGGGCCTTAGTTGTTCGAGCCGTCTTGAATGAAAAATTTCCAGGTCGCTGAATTAGCCAAGATGGATAAAAAGCCTGGCCCCCATGATTACCAGACATACCCCCCCCCTTGATTTTTTTTTCTCTGTGGGGGTTTGATGTTGTCTACAACATGTTTTATTGATGTTATCAACAGCACCAAGATGGCAAACCTGCAGAATCTACTCTCTCGGATCACAACTGCGTGTGCACTGGTGGATGCAAACATCCTGAGCCGAACATGACAAGAACTCGTGTACCACCTTGATGTCCTGCGCGTGACAAACAGAGCTCACATTGAAGTGTATTGATGGTGTGCACAAGATGTTATGAGTTTCTGTATCATATATACCAAAGGGTATTGTTGTATCATTTGTGGTTCTAAATATCGTCGGGGTACTGGCGGTTAACGTTAATCCCCCAACCCGAATTGTGGTGGATGGGCTGATAACACCGCCAGCCTGGATAGCCGAGCAGTTTGCTTTTGGAGGTGGACACGTTGATCCTCGGAGAGTATAACGTGTGCGGGAAGGACTGGGTGCGGCACTGGCTGAGTGACGGAGGCATAGATGGATGCACAGGGGGGCTTTATACTTGAACCCCATGACAAATACACGGGCACATCAACTTAAAATAAATGCGAGATTTAATGAAGATAGACAAATATTTACAAGGGACAATAATTCAGAATGTAATAATAATAACATGAATTAAATACATCCTAAATTCGAGGCACCTCTACAAACAGCCTTAAATACAGACAAGGGGAAACAAAATTAAAAAAAAAAATCCTTCCTTTATTCTGGTACTTAGCTTGGTCCAGAGAGGGTCTTTGTGGAACTTGGAATCGAGACACTTCGTCCTGCACGTGTAGACGTGCCCAAAAAAATGGTGTCAAGCCGCTGTCTCACAGCAGGAAAACGTACGTCGGGCAATTTATGAGCAGTACTCAACACCAAGGCTCAGAGACCCTGTGCAGCTTCTTTTCATGAGCGAATTTGCCGACCGTTCCTCTTCTGCACCCTGTCAATTCACATCAATCGTCCACCCAATGAGACGATTTCTAAGACCCCGTGATCAGGCCATGAGGCACGCTCTCCCTCCCTCCCCAGAAACAGACACTTCATTGCCCAGCCGAACAGTCGAGGGTTAGCGTCTTGCTCAGCACGTGAGCCAATTCACCTCAGCAGGACTATAAGAATTGTGCCGTCTTCTTCATGTGTCGAACGAAAGCCAACCATAAAGCCCTGTTCTTACAGGCCATATCCTTGGCTATGTTTTCTCTCGACCGCGTCCGTCCCTCATTCTAAACTCGTCCCAACCAAGCCAACAACGTCCTCGCTCCCTATCTCTCCTGACATCACACCAAACAACCGTTCCACCTCCGGGGCGTGGCTTACTCGCACGAAACCTGGGAGGGTGGGGCTTCCGCCCCCGCCCGCTCGATACGTTTGCCTAGCTTTTGTTATAGTTGTGATAAAAGCGCAACTCCATCATTGCTGATTTGTAATACAAAAACAGAGGGAAAAGTCACGGGGGCAATTTCATACCGGGGGGAACTTATGCCTAATCTTTATCTAATTGACACCAGCCTGGTGTTAGCTTAGTGGTTAGGGTGGCAGCTTGGGATCCTAGGATCTGGAGTTCAAGCCCCATTGCCCGCTGAATTAATACACCAGGGGGTTGACTCAGCCTGTCATCCTTCTGAGGTCGGCGAAATGAGCACCAGTATACACTGGTAGAGGGGCACTGCATCAGCGACACAGTCAGCTTCCAATAAATGATAGCTACCCCGTACCCCGGCAGCTACGCTGCCATACGCAAGAAGAAGAAGACCTAATTGACAATGCATCACCTCCCCCTCCCCCCCGTGTGGTGACAAGTAACACAAGCTCAGTTTCCCAACTTAATTACATTGAGATGTCTCCTACATGTCCACGGACCAAACAACTATTCGATCCTAACTTTACTATTAAATTCCTCCATGTACCCCCACAACCGTAACAATATATTGACAACCAAAGCTGTCCAGGTCTTTTTGGAACACTGTATTATTACATTTTTGCAATTTTAATTTTTTTTTCATAAACCATTGTAAACTTTGCGTTAGCAGGATAGCTTATAAGGATATGAATTTACCTCTAAGGTGTCTAGCTTGGGTTAGGATCTAAACCCAACTAGAAACTGTCATCCTGATGGTTCGCAGGCAGGGTGAGGCATCATTGTGCACGCTGTCCCTCAGATGGACATTAAGCCAGAGGACCTGCCAGCCAGCCCCGTTTGTTGGTGGCTGTTAAAAAGCCCAGTCTTTCTCTATTATTAGGTGAGTTATCGCACACACCCTGGTCATATTCCAAATTCCTGGCCTGACTGAATGCCAGGAAGATAAAGGCAAACCATCCAGCATAGCCTGTGCTCAGGAACCACTTCGGTGGCACCGACACTCCGTAAAGAATCCTGTCCCTTCGTTTGATTGAATGTAAACTTGAACCATTCAGGATTTAGTGTAAAATCCATTTTTGATACTTAATATATGAGATTTATTTCATTTATTTCCAGGAATGTTTTATCCTTTCCAGGAATGTGATGGCCTTTTTTTCTTTCTGCTTCATTTACCATTAACTCAGACACTCAGGAATTAACTGACAAAAAAATGTATTTTGACATTCTATATTTACCCTTATGAACATAAAGTTGCAATTTTTTTACAGTAGCTATAAAAAGGTACCACCAACTATAATATAGTAATTGCCTGGAAGGACTTGAGCTTCGCCCTACCAGGCAGTTGATCTCGTTTGTGGTACCTTAACTATGAATCCTCCCAGAAAAGGTGTATGTGTGTGTGTGTGTGTGTGTGTGTTTTGATGAAACTCGAGCTTTAGCGGTTCCTGCTGTCATCGAATAATATAAATGGTACCGTTGGAAAGCGAATAATGGATTTACTTGGAACCATAATCCGTGTCCATTTAATCTTCAGGATGGTTGTTTTGATATTGAAGATATTGAAAATATTGAAGAATAAGCGTGAATATGAGCTTAATGTAGTGGTTTTAACGGTAACATTTATTATTTTACGACTGTAGGAACTCTTTAAACAGACACAGAAGGTGCACACAAGATTATACATCATAATATTTCACGATGCAAAATAAAAATATCTAAAATGACACAAAAGTAGCACAGCAGCAACCATAATGACAACAACAAAAACAATGTTATTTTTTAGAAATTATTTTTTTGGTTTTTCGCTTCATTTTACATCATTGAGACTCATAGATCGACATGCAATGGCATTTGTGGAGTACAACCTGCTGTCTTTTGATTGAACCCATCAGCAAAGCGACGGGTAGGTGGGCACACGACGGGTAGGGGGCACACGACGTGGGTGGGCACACTCCCATTCACACATTGTACAAACTGTACACGCACCTCTGTAAAGGAAAATGTACTAAGTATGCCAAGGATACATTGTATACACAAGTATTAACTCCAACGGACCTTCCTTTTCCGTGTGTCATACATTGCGGACAGCGTGCTAATTTTACATCAACGGCTTAGCTCAACTTCAGCCTCGGTTATACATGTTTAGGCTAAAAAAAAAAAAATCAAATATTTCAGGATTAACAATCATCATCAAAATTGTGAGAACAGCAGAGTGGAAAGCAGAAAAGCGCATCCAATCTGTGGCTTTTTTGCCATGAGGCGAAGGCTCATATTGTGGCGATGTTTCGGCCACTGCAGATTCGCCGTCGTCTGGGAAGGACAAAGTTTGTTGATTGTGGATTCTCGCAAGCACAAACTTTTTCTTTGATTGAGAATGACCGTTTGTTGTCTCCTTGCAGACGTGGTTACAGCGATATGGATACTTGCCTCCCGGAGATCTGCAGCTCTCGACGCTTCGCTCGTCCAAAAGTTTGACTCGTGCCATTAGCACCATGCAAGAGTTCTACGGCATTCCTGTTACCGGCAAGCTGGATGAGGTCACAATACAGTAAGGGCTCGTCACTTCCACATACTCTCTTTCAATTTTTCAATCCTCTGTCTGCTATGAATGTGCAAGCACTGTAATACCTTTTATTTCTCATTTTTTTTGATACATTGGTCATGGTTCATTGAAGAGCTGCACAACAAAGTGACGGATTGCTTAACCAATGGAGACGGGGGTGGGGATAAAGGGGAAAACACACACACACACACACACTGAATGAAAGAGAGATGGTGCATTTTAAAGGACAAGGTGAGTTAACATAGAAAGATAATGGGTTGGTATGGCTAATAAAATGAGGTGGTGATGAACTATGCTGTCTCTAAACACTGGGGAGAGGAGACCATGAAAGAACAGACTGATCAGCAAGATGATGCCACAACTTGCACTCCGATTCTGACATCACAATTGGGACATTCTCTTGCAGAGCAGCATCTTCATTTCAACATCAGATGTGAAAAAAGCCAGTCTTGCATTGCAGGTCGATTTAAGCTCATCGTTATCATCACCATGCATTATATCCCCCATGCGAGGTCCAAAAGCAACAAAACCAGATTCCTGGATGAGGAAATTAACTCGTTGGTTTGAATTCCCGACGGTATGGTTTGAAGTAGGTCAGGGCAGGAATATGTAATTTGGCCAAGATACCGATGCACGATGACCTACTATTTTTGAAAGGTCTGTTGAATGTTTTACTCCCAGCAGTGAATGCGAGAGATGGGACAGCCAGCTCAATGTGCTCTCCAAAGAATGGTGTAACTCGTTTATACAGTGCTCTGCTTGCTGGTTAATGAGGTAACAGTTGGAATGGAATTCCATTATATTCCACCAAAGTGAGTAGTGTGCACTTGCTTTTCTGCCAGAGCTAGAGGGTGACTGCATTTCAAAGGCTTTTACCACACTTACCTTAACATTTGCACAGAATGCCGGCCCCAGACCCGGCATGTGCGGCGAGTGACGTGCGCTAGGTGCTGGACTGTCGATTTCAACTTCCAATAAGCTGGGAGTGTTGCCGATTGCATTGGAAAGGCATGCGAACAAATACCTCTTCAGAGGCTGCACGGATGGTGTTTTTTTGACAGTAAGACAATCCAAGGTACCCTCTGCCCTGCTTGCCCCTCGTCTCGTTTACCACACCATACTGTCCTTCACCTGACACGACGTGCGGTCCACGATGACCCAAGATCTCAGAGTGAACACCCCCGGGATCCGCAAGCAGCTCCGATGGAGGATACGTGGTCGGTCCGGTAGGTTCTCCGGAAGACCGCGGGTCCATGGTTGGTTCACCCGAAGACAAGGGGTCCAGACCCGATGAAGATTTACTTGTGATTCATGTGCCAATTTCGGTGTGGGCGATTCGTGTCATGTCATGGGGTCGGAGCGAGGTGTGTTCACGGTCTGGGGTGGCCTTTCCGGAAACAAAGTGAGGCGGTTTCCGGCCAAAGCTGGTGGGCCACGTGAGGTGTCGGGGCCAATGGAAGCGCCCAATTCGGGCGATGACGTTGAATTCGGCATGGCCCCCTCCCCCCGAGCTTCGGGCCCAAAAAAGACGGAGAAGTTCCTCCGTCTCGGGTGCGTGCGTTTTCAAGCGGTGTGTTCCTGTTCTCGCCTCCTGCTTCTCGTCTCCGCCCACACCTCGCCTCGTCGACTCCGCCTCCCAGTCTCCGCCAATGTCTTACCTCGTCGATCCACCTCCTGCTGCTTGACTCCACCTCCTAGTCTCCGCCCACGCCTCGACGTCAACCCCACCCACCTACCTGGTCCCGCCCACTACTCCACCCTCGCACTCTGGACTCTGCCCTTCTCCACTCAAGCTCCTCCTTCAGAACACAGTCTCCACACGTGTGGCTGGGGCCAGAGACAACGCGACTCCTGTCGGGTACCGCACCACGGAGCATCCCCCCCTCCCAAAACATATTGGTGGCACGTCGTGCCATCGGGCGCCCAGGTACCGATTGCATAACCTCAACTCCCCTCCCTCCCTGGTTGCAAAAGTCCCTTCTCATTGGGGTTTCTTTTTCTGTGTGTGTCTGAGTGTGCTGGTGCCTGTCTGTTAAGTAAGTCTGTAGAAGATCATTATTGTTGTTACTGTTATTAATTTCGCGTCAAGTCTGCTCTGTGTCTGCTTTCTTAAGTTGCTTGTATTGTTGTCGCACCACACCTCTCTCTCTCTCCTCTATCCCTGCGTTACATACCCCAATAAATCTTCACTGTGCCACATACCTTTCCTCGCTTGCTTGTTAATAATTAATTATCATTATTAGGAATGTTCCCTGCTCGTCTTTGTCTTTTTCTCCCATTGGTCCAGCATGGTCTGAATCCTACTCTCGCCAGGACTTTATTCCCAATGATCCATTCCTTTTAGCCGGTACATCCTTGGCAGTGTCGCTCGGCTGCATCCGATCTGGAAAAGTGATTCGATCCGGTGGAGTGATCCGGTTCGGACAAGGCAATACGCCATAGGACAATATCCCATAGGCGTACCGAGGGCGTGGTTCCCCGGTAATTAAATCACGTGATGAATTAGGTAACCCGATTAACCCATAGACGGGAGGACCCTAGGTCATGTGGTTGAGTTATTGGCATCCACGGTCGGTTAAGCGACCCACCGCGTCACGGATTTATCCGTGTTTGACGGCCTACAATTCTGGGGAGTTTGGTGGGAATCGGCATAGTGGTCTTCCCCCACCTAGTGGTCTTCTCACCCGACTCCCGGCCCACAACAGTGTGTGTGTGTGTGTGTGTGTGTGTGTGTGTGTGTGTGTGTGTGTGTGTGTGTTTGTGTGTGTGTGTGTGTGTGTGTGTGTGTGTGTGTGTGTGTGTGTGTGTGTGTGTGTGTGTGTGTGTTTGTGTGTGTGTGTGTGTGTGTGTGTGTGTGTGTGTGTGTGTGTGTGTGTGTGTATACGTATGTACGGGTTCGGGGGAAGCGCGGGGCTCATGAAGGGATGACTTGGACCTGCTTCCCAACCTCAGACGCTGAAGCCAATGAGCCACGGATAACTCCGTGACCTGACGGGTTACTAAGCAACCACGGATGTCGTCTGCTGTGACTAAATCTGGTCCCCGAGCTCAACTCAACTAGGGTCCCATAGCTCAACTCTCTCCTTCCTTTCCCGGTGATTTACTACCCCCTCCCAGATGGGAACCGTCCTTTATACTTCCTACCTTTTATCTATTTATTACGTTTATTACAAATATATGTCGGACATCGCTATTCGTAAATTCGCTATTTGCAGATCCGCGTATTCACAGTTTATAAAATGTGACCTGGTTCCACGTTCAGTCATGTTCTTCGTGTATTCATGTTGTTTTTTTTTCTTCACTTTTTTCATGAGTGTATTCGTGATTTTTCCCATTTTCCCCGGCATCTTTGCGGGGTTTTTTTTTTCGTGCAGTTTTGTTTTGTTTTTGTTTTTTGTCTGTGGATTCACGGTTTTTCACAGGCAGATTCGCATTTTTCATGGGATTTTTGATTTTCCCTCATGAATCACAAATCGCCGGGAACCTACCCCCCATTTTTCCATTGAAACAATGCCACACTTCATGGATTTGCTATTCGCAGCATTTTCCTGGAACGTATCTCATGTGAATAGTGGGGTCCAATATTTTTTGATACTGTCTGACAGAGCAGTATATCTCAAAATGTTGTCGAAGGATTCGGCCAAAATTTGGTGGATAGGTTGGGTGTGTGACGAGGACGAATTGATGAGACTTTGGTAAAGATCCAGATCCGGAGACTCAATTTTAAAGTGATTCTTCACCATTGGGAGATAGGGCCAAAAAACGATCTAAAGCGCGATGTCTCCAAAAGTTATGGACGGGTTCAGATGAAACTTGGTGGGAAGGTTGAGTGCATGATAAGGATGAATTGCTTCGATTTTGGTGAAGATCTGGATCTGGATCGAGATTCGAGAATTTTAAAGTTGTTGTTCACCATTGAGTGGTTGGGCCAAAAACTATATATCGCATGATATTTCAAAAAGTTGTGGATGGATTATGACAAAACTAGGTGGATGAGTTTGGCAGGTGATAAGGACAAGCCGATTAGATTTTGGTTTAGGTGCAGACGCAGATCCGGCCTATCAGTGGAATACAAAACATATACTGTTGAGCCTGGCGTAGGTGTGTGCACTACCGAGTGTGTTTCTAGTTATTTCCGCCACCTAAGGTGGAAGTAGGTTATGTTATCACCCCTATCTGTTGTCTGTTTATCTGTTTGTGTGCAGAATATCTCAAAAACTCGTGGATGGATTTGGACGAAACTTGGTGGACACATTGGGTATGTAATGAGGAAGAGTTGGTTCAGTTTTAATGAAGATCTGAATCCGGATCCAAATCTAATAATTTATTTCAGGTGATTCTTCACCATTGAGAGATCGGGCCAAAACGATATAGAGAAGGATATCTCAAAAAATTGTGGACCGATTCGGACGAAACTAGGTGAACAGGTCGGGTGTGTGTCGAGGCCAAATTGTTTCGATTTTGGTGACAATCCAAATCCAGATCCGGATACAAGAATTTTAAAACTTTTCAAGTGATTCTTCACCATTGAGAGATAGGGCCAAAAACATGATATTTCAAAAAAATTATTGGGTCCAATATGTTCTCGTGGATCAAGCATTATGTGGGGGAGGTATGCGCTCTACCGAGTGCCCTTCTCGTTAATTATGCTTTCATATGCCATTTACATTTTGTGTCTACGATGTGTACCTCTGAAATTAGTTCATTTTTATGTTTCACAAGGACTATATAAACACCTTGTACATAGTATTGCAGCTTAAAATGGAACTTCCAACTTTAGTTGTGTACTGTATGGGCGGAGCCCGAGTCACGGTTGGGGGTGGTCGCGTGGTTGTGGATTCATATGTCACGACTCACCCACTGGGGACTTGTAGCACCAGTCGGCGTCAGGAGCAGCATGTGCTGTCATTAGCAGTGTCCTATAGGTTGTGTGCCTGTAGAGTGCATCCAGTACGTAATAAAGCGGGAGCTATGGGCATCCGACGCCCACCCTCTCGCTCGAGGAAATAAAGCGGAGTTGTGTTACCCTCCGGCTCGTGTTTGCCTGCTTGCACCTCTACCACGACACCACAGTTTGGCGACGAGTCTGTTTCGGATCGACGTGTGCAGAGTGCCTGGTTTCCTCGGTATTGACTTGGAGTCGTTGCTGGAACATTATCGGCTACTGAGTGATTTGGTAGCGCCGGATAAGCCCAGTGACGACGAGCTGTCGTTTCAGGATGTGGTAGAGAAGATGAAAGCCCACATGGCGCCGGAGAAGTCATTGCAGCTGGCTCGATACCAGTTTGATCACCTCGCTAAGGGTGCGGAGGATCGCGTCGCAGATTTCGTGGCGCGGGTGAAGCATTTGGCCGTGGCTTGCAAGTTCACAGCAGAGGAACGTCCAGCTCGACTCAGAGATCGCTTTATTTCTGGGCTGCAAGATGCGAAGATGGTGTCGGCGATTCTGCGAATGCATGGGGTCGATGTTATATTCGACTCGGCGGTCGAGACTGCTTCAGCTGTCGAGCAGACACTCACAGATGTCCACGCCATCGCCGGCCAGGACGTGACGGGTGATTCCAGCTGGGGCATGTCGGGTGACCCCGGGGTCCACGCGATGACCCAGGTGCCCCAGGTCACGCGCACGCCTTTCGGTGCGGGCCGTGGCCGCACGCCATAACGCGGCCGTGCGAGTGGCGAGATGAACACACAGGGGTGCTGGGGATGTGGAGGACAGCATCTGCGGCGGGTGTGCCCGTATAAGAACACCGTGTGTTTGCATTGTCACAAGGTGGGACATCTGAAGTGTGTGTGTCGAATGGCGGGGGCCGCCGTTAAGGTCTTGGATAGCGAGGTGCGGGACGACCCCAGCGACCTGGAGAGCGGCCTGCAGCTGGGGCATAGCAATCCCGGCGGCCCGGAGCAGGAAATGCAACCAATGTTGAGCCTGTTTTCAATTGGTCCAGAGGTGACAAGACCAATAACAGTGGAGGTCGAGGTGAATGGGGCACCGATCGTGTTTCAAGTTGATACCGGGGACATGGGAGAACCGGGGTCAAGTGTCGATCATGGGCGAACGGACCGCTCGTGACCTCCGCGGTGTTCACCTGGTCAAGACGACCTTTTCGCTGTACACGTACACCGGCGAGGTAATTGCACCACTTGCTGTGACAGACGTCTCGGTGGTCTACCAAGGTCAAAGCGCCCTACTCTCATTGTTTGTGGTACGAGGGGAGGGGCCCGCCCTTTTTGGCCAGGACTGGCTGGCTCGCCTCAGGCTAGACGGGATGGCGCCAGCCAGTGGCCTTGGACGGCCCGGCACGGGGGAGGAGGAGGAGGTTCCTGTTTCGGAGTTCGTACCTCCAGGTGCACCTGTGCCTCCTTCGGGGCACGTACCTCCATTTGAGCCCGGGCCTCCCTCGAGACCCGAGGGCGAGGTTCCAGCGGCAGGAGCCGCGACGATGCAACATGGGTTTCCAGTCGTTGATTCCTGAAACTACGACATACGGTTCCAGAGCAACGGGGGCCGTGCCAGCTGCGGCAGGCTCTCGCGCTCCCGCTGCGCTCGTGATACAGTGCACACCCGTGTCGTTCAGGCGATTTCAACGGGGGATTGGAGCAAGCCGGTCGCATTCAAGAAGTTCGCGGAACGCGAACATCGACGGTGGCCTCTGCGACATTCAGATGGAGACTGGCAAGCAAGTCGCTTCAACGTCGTGGCAACCAAGAGGCGTACGCGCAATGTGGTTCATAAATTGCTAATTGTTGTGTAGTTGATTCTCGCAGCACGAGTGATTCAGCTTAGCGTTGTTAAAGCAAATGCCGACAGTCCGCGTGTGAGCATAATGTGTTTGGTTGGGATCAATCAATATGATGACCAATATGATCGATATGATGTGAAGAACTTGCGGACGATCGTTGCGAATAAAGAGGCCGGGCCGTTATCTTCCCAAAGCCGCCCCACCTGCTACTCCGTGCCAGCGGCGCCCTCATGTCTGGCAGACTCAGCGTGTTTACCTGTTTGTGTCCGTGGGGGGACGAGCAAGCTTGTCATACGGGCAAGGATGGGCAAGCTAGGCAAGCTTTGACAAACAAAGCTTGTCGGCCAGGGGGCGCGGGAGGTTCGTCTCGGCGTGTCACCGCGACCTCGCCGGATGGCATGTGAGCATGGGCCGCCTGGGGGCGCTTCTGCTGCATAGTGATACTGTGCTCCCTGACTTGCTTCTTTATATCTTTAAAACGGCCATGGTTAGCGTAGTCTGCAAACATCATTGGGTTCGTCGTGCGACTCAGTACTCGAGCACCTGTTTCATTTTGGGTTTCAACTCGCTCGCGCCAACGCGATATATGTGTGATGGAGATAAAGGGCTGAATTGTGGGCCTGATTATATCGACGGCATTATTGTGACGGGTTGTGCAGATGAAGCCCATTTTCTTTTGTGCCGTAGTATGTTTTGTCTATTATGCTTATCATTATGATAATGATGTTGTTTTCTTTTGTGCCGTCTCATTGGGGTTTGATTCACGACCACATGATTGATGCCATTTTTGGCTCTGGTTGCTTTCTGTGTTGTAGTGCCAATGCTTTTTGATTATTATCATTTTATAATCATGCTTTTAGTGGGGAGGAGTGTACTGTATGGGTGGAGCCCGAGTCACGGTTGGGGGTGGTCGCGTGGTTGTGGCTTCATATGTCACGACTCGCCCACTGGGGACTTGTAGCACCAGTCGGCGTCAGGAGCAGCCTGTGCTGTCATTAACAGTGTCTTGTAGGTTGTGTGCCTGTAGAGTGCATCGAGTACGTAATAAAGCGGGAGCTACGGGCATCCGCCGCCCACCCTCTCGCTCGAGGCAATAAAGCGGAGTTGTGTTACCCTCCAGCTCGTGTCTGCCTGCTTGCACCTCTACCGACACCACAAGTTGCACACTGAAAGACAGAACCACCTGCTGTGAAAATCAGTTGTCAGCTGCTTCACCAATCCTGCAGCATTAATCACCTGACGTAGGCGATAGAAGCCTTTTTCTCAATTCCAGCCCACCCCTTGACAAGGAAATCGATCAATGGACTTGTTAATTAGATTGGAGTGGATTCCCCCAAAGTGCTTAGTTGTGTGTAAGTACATACAGTATTTATTTAGCCTGTCCTACAGGATGTTGCAGAGGTAACACAATTACCGTTGAGCTGTCTTTTCTGGGTTTGATCCCCAATCTGACAAACTGTCTCGGTGCTTTGCAGACAAGGGCATATTGTATCACAAAGTGCACCATCCCTCGGATGATGGACGTTAAGCTGAGTGTTGTGACTGCTCGCATTAGTTGGTTTATGTTAAAAAAAATTCCCACGGTTTTTCACGAGGAGTAGGCGAGTTATTGCCGATACCCTGAATGAATAACAAATTTCCGACAAAATCGCCTTCACTTCAAAGTCTGGCCCACCAGTCAGTTTGTGAAAGGCAAACCAAAATCTTTCTCGAGCTGACTCCACAAGAAGGTGGGAATACTTGGGGTGGTAGTTGTAGTTGTAGTTGTAGTTGATTCATTTATCTGGCATGTAACATGCAGAATTTTTTTCTTATCAAAAGTTTCTATTGTATGTTGTTTATTTTTTTTAGTCTGGCTTTGTAACGGTGTGTTGTAAAAGGCTATTATGAATAAATACTGCACGGACTGTTCTTAAATGTGAAAACAAAATGCGTCTCATTATGTAGTGCAAAGAAAATTCGTCAGTTATAGTAGGAATTTATTCGAAGTCTTTTTGCCGAAATTTTTCTTGTCGCTTAATACTTGGATGATTTCACTGTGGTTGGCTGTTGATTCCTAAAAAGTGTCTTTGTGTTCCGTGCACTACAGTCCTGTTTGTTGCTTTGCTGAAAGACTGACTAAAACCGTCGTGTCTTTGCATTTACATATTGAGTTTTAACTTGTAAAACGATCTTGTACACTTGGTTTATTTCGCAAAGTCCACCACAACCCCCTCCAACAATCACAGTTTCTTGTTGTTTTAATTGTTTTTTTATCTCATGATATATATATATATATATATATATATATATATATATATATATATATATATATATATATATATATATATATATATATATATATATATATATATATATATATATATATATATATATATATATATATATATATATATAGTGTTTCTCAACCTTTTTTGTCCCACACCCCACTTTGATTTTCAAAAAAATCGTATGCCCCACCATGATTGGAGACACCACAGTATATTGTTGTGGTTGAGGAAATTCGCAAACCACCGTTCAGGTCCCGTAGGTGAGATATCTCTGTAAGTATATGTGTAGTTAGCCCAAACCCGTTGTTTAGAGGGAATAAATGTGATTCATTCGGGCTGCGACCCTTCAAGATAGCCGTTTTTCTGTTCTATCTTTATTTTGAACCAAGCACGTCTCAACTGCCATCACACAACAACCACCAACCACAAGGCCGCTTCACAACAACAACAACAACGCCAACAGCCACGACCTTTACCGTCACAACTCGCTCTCGCAACCATCGCATCACCGCCATTCCAAGTGTCACTGTGGCCAGGGACCACCACAATAAACCCTCCACCACCTTCACCTCTCCTCCTTCTGCCGCCATTCCCGCACCGCTTGTGGGCACCGATCCTGGACTCGTACAGGGCGCGCGCCGAGCAGCGGGTGCAAAAAGCGGCCTTTCCGGGGAAGTCGGATCAGGAATGATTCACGCCCACTTCTGTTCCGTCCTATCAGCGAGCGCGGGGCGATTTGGCCCCGCCTCCAGGGGCGTCGGAGTAGAATCGATATATGCAAATTCGAGGATCAGGAATGATCCACGCCCACTTTTCCTCCGTCCAATGGGCGAGCGTGGCTCCGCCCCCGAGCCGATCCTGATCCGAAAATCTGCATATGGTTTCTCCTGCCGACTATAAAGCGCCGAGCGCGGGGTGAATCGAGGGAGAGAAGAGTTTCTGGTTCGGGCTCAAGTTGGAGAAGAGTTTCTGTTTCAGGCTCAAGGGAGTAGAAGAGTTTCTGTTTCGGGCTCGAGAGAGAGAAGAGTTTCTGTTTCGGGCGAGAGTGAGAGAAGAGTTTCTGTTTCGGGCGAGAGTGGAGGTTTTTCTGTTTCGGGCTCGGGCGAGTCGTGGTGGTGGCGGCGGCGGCGAAGTGTGGCAGCAGCAGTCAAGACGGGTCTGGAGGAGAGGCGGTCTGTCGGGGAGCTGCAGAGAGGAGAAGCCGGGAACGCGGTCGAGGGCGCAGTGGAGTCGCTCGTCGCGGGACCCAAGCAAGCCAGCTATCCTCTTTCCCCAGAGCATCAACCCCCCCCTGTTTCCCCCCGCCCTGAGATAGTGCGAAAAGGGGGCCCCGTTCCCACCCCATTCCAGGCAGTGCCAGCGAGGCCCGCGGAGGAGCGCGGAGTCGGGGCACTGCCGCCATTTTGCGGATCATCACAAGACAGGTAGGCTCGACGCGGTCTCGCACCCACAGCCCACGTCTGCCCCCTTGTCGTAGAGGGTGGCCCTTTTTCTTTTGCTTTGGAGTATATGTGTTGTCGGCGCCATCTGTAAAGTAAAACTGTGTAAGTGTTGCCGTGTGCTCGCGTAGTCGGTAGTAGATCTGCATTGTGTCTCTTTTGTTGCATTTGCTTTTTGTGCATAATTGTTGTGTTACTTTTACATTTGCTTTTGGTGCATAATTGTTGTAATTGTATATGTGTGCTTTCCGTTTGCCGTGGAATAAATGTGCCTCATGTTGAACTGTTTTTCCCGTTTCGCTTCGTCTTTTCTTTAATTGAATCTCCATCTTACTTCACATAAAGGGTTGGTCGTGGGCAAAATACGCCCAATAATTAATCGGAACCGTCGAGGTTGACGATAACACCGCTCGGTTATCCCGATAGTACGGAACGGGTCGCTTAAAGTGGCCCGTGTCCGAAGTCGACCTGCGGCGAGGTGCGATCGCCCGGTCTACCCTCCGTGTGGGTACTTAGGTAGGTCGAATTTGGCGAACAACCCTATCCCACGCGGGGGGGCCGATTGGCACGATCGTGGTGAGGCCGAAAGGCCCACCCGTGACTAGTTCCCGGCGTTAGTCCGAGAGGGTCACGACGGAATTGTCCGTCCGGTGGGCGACGTGCCGCGATTCGAGTTACGTGGCCGCTCGCACGCCGGTGGGCACGAATTCGCAACAATATACGACATATGTATTCAAAAGGCTTTATTAAAACTTTATGGCAAATTTTATTCAATTGCTACTCACTTCAATGGGAGCCCTGCCCTTGACGCTGGCTGCAGATTCGTTTGATTTGAGGAACCAATTTTGTCAGTTTCAGCCTTAAATCAGCACGTTTCGTGATTTCCAGTCGATTTCTCTAAGCTTGCAGCAAATTGGTAACAACACTAAATCCACATTCGACTAAATAAGATGATGGAAAATTTATCAATACTTCCCTTGCCAAAGTAGTAGAGTCTGGGTATTTCTTTTCGCTCTCCCCAGACAGCCACATCATGGTTCCTTTGATCTTGAAAAGAGTTTTGAATCCTCAAGCCCCACAAAAATATTGCCAAGCCCCACCTTGAGAAACACTGCATATATATATATATATATATATATATATATATATATATATATATATATATATATATATATATATGTTTTCTCAAGTGTTGCAAATTATAATAATATATATATATATATATATATATATATATATATATATATATATATATATATATATATATATATATATATATATATATATATATATATATATATATATATATATATATATATATATATATATATATATATATATATATATATAAAAGACTGGTGTTGGCGCAGTGGTTAAGGCAGTGGCTTGGGACCCAAAAGGTCCTGAGTTCAAGCCCCGTTGTGACACTGAATTAATATATATATATATATATATATATATATATATATATATATATATATATATATATTGTTGCGGTATTCGCGCCCGCCGGCGTGCGAACGGCCACGTAACTCGAATCGCGGCACGTCGCCCACCGGACGGACAATCCAGTCGTGACCCTCTCGGAGTAACGCCGGGAACCAGTCACGGGTGGACCTTTCGGTCTCACCGCGATCGAGCCAATCAGCCCCCGCGTGGGATAGGGTTGCTCGCCGAATTCGACCTACCTAAGTACCCACGCGGAGGGTAGACCGGGCGATCGCACCTCGCCGCAGGTCGACTTCGGACACGGGCCACTTAAGCGACCCGTTCCGTACTATCAGAATAACCGAGCGGTGTTATCGTCGACCTCGACGGTTCGATTAATTATCGGGCGTATCCAGCCCACTACCAACCCTTTACGTGAAGCAAGATGAGGGTTCAATGGGGGAAAAGACGAAGCGAAGCGGGAGAACAGTTCAACAATAAAGCACATTTATTCGCGGCACACGGGAAGCACACAAATACAATTCCACCAAAAGCACACAAAAAAAAGAAAACACAATTCCATTTACACAAAAAGCAAATATAAAAGCGAAGACACAGTGCAGAGCTAATACCGACTACCGAGCACACGGCAACACTTATACAATTCTACTTCACAGACGGCGCCGACAACACATACCCAAAACCAAGGAAAAGAAATCCCCAAGAATGAGGCAGGCCTGAGGCCGAGACCGGGTCGCGCCTACCCGTCTGGTGATGAGACGCGGAGCGGCGATGGCGCCGCACTCCGCGGGCCTCGCGGACAGTGCCTGGCAGGGGGTGGGAAAAGGGGCCCCCTTGGTCGCACTATCTCAGCGCGGGGGGAAACAGGAGGGGGTTGCTGATGCTCGGGGTATAGAGGATCTTTATTATCCCTGGTGTGCGTCTCCACCTCGGCCAGGTCGCGCTGCCGGCCTTCCTCGGGCGTGCAGCTCCTGGCACCGTCGCGAGCACCCCCTCGTCTGCCTTCGCCGCTGCCGCCTCTCCGCCTCTGGACTCTCCACCCTGGACTCTTCTTTGGGCTCTCCTCGTTCGACTCTCTTCAGCTTCTCCAGCTACTGCAGGCTTCGGGCTCCAGACTTCCACACTCTTCTCTCTGTTCCGACTCCTTCTCGTTCTGCTGACTGACGAACACCGTCCTTTTTATCCCCCCGTAGCTTCGCCTTTGACCCCCTCCCTTCGACCTTTCACCTCGCTCCCCATTGGCCCGAGAAAAAGTGGGCGTGAAGGCTTTTTGATCCACAAATTTGCATATATCGATCGTTCTGGAGGCGGGGCCAAATCGCCCCTCGCTCACCAATTGGACGGCAAAAAGTGGGCGTGTGTCGTTTTTGATCCGTTTTTGAAGCACAAAATCCGTGATTTTGTACACGCTGTTCGACGTGCGCCCTGCACGAGTCCAACACCGGTACCCACAGCGGGGCAAGAACGGTGGCGATGCTACGGTTGCGAGGTGTGACGTGAAGGTCGTGGCGGTTGGTGCAGCGGCGTTGTGGTTGGTGGTTGATGTTGTGGTTGTGGTGGTAATCATGGCGGTTGGTCCAAAATAAAGATAGTAAAAGAAAAACGGCTATCCTGAAGAGTCGCAGCTCGCATAAATGACATGTATTCCCACTAGACAACGGGTTTGGACCTAACTACACATGTACTTACCGAGATACCTCACCTAAGGGACCTGAATGGTGGTTTGCGAATTTGGTAACCACAACAATATATATATATATATATATATATATATATATATATATATATATATATATATATATATATATATATGTATTTGTATGTACATACAAATATGTATTTATTTGTATATACATATATAGCCTGGTGTTGGCACAGTGGTTAGGGCAGCGGCTTGGGATCCAAGAGGTCCTGAGTTCAAGCCCCGTTGGGCCACTGAATTAATAAACCAGGGGGTTGACTCAGCCTGTCATCCTTCCGAGGTCGGCGAAATGAGTACCAGTATACTGGGCCGGTGTATATCCCGTTTAAAATAGGTGTAACATATCCCTGTGTCGTAACAGGTGACCAGGGTTGCGTCAGGAAGGGCATCTGGCGTAAAAAAAACATGTGCCAAATCACTATGCGGATCATACGAGATGATCCGCTGTGGCGACCCCTAACGGGAGCAGCCGAAAGAACAAGAAGAAGATGTATTTGTATATACAGGGTGGCCTGAAAGTCACTTCACCTCTTCCCAGTGAAGCATTGTTCTTGAACTCTTTTAATTTACAGGTTTTATTATACATTACTTACAATAATTAATTTGTCATTGTATCTGTATGTCCTCCATCATTCTTCCGAGTCAGTGTTTCCGCATACCATAGCGGGCGAGGGGGCGAGGGCAGAGGGGAAGGGACAGAGGGAAGTGCGAGAAATTTATCAGGGGTAAAGTAACTTTCGGGCTACCCTTTATATATATATATATGTATATGTGTATATATATATATATATATATATATATATATATATATATATATATATATATGTATATATGTATATATGTATATATGTATATATGTATATATGTATATATATATATATATATATATATATATATATATATATATATATATATATATATATCCTTATGTTGATATCAATAACAAAAAATTCATCGGATGTTACATGATTTTACGCAATGCTTTAATTTGTCTGATTATTATTAGTTTAATTGTGCCTCTCTTTTGGCTTCCCCATGTAGTTTACAAGGAAATACTCTGATGTGGCACTTGCTGGTTTTCAGTTGACCAAAAGTCTTTCCTGAAGTTATGATTTTGCAATTATGGGAGTGGGAGTGCCTTGTAAATTCCTGAGCACATGCTTTGTCTGACCTGTTTGACTCCTGCAGGCACCACTCCCAAATTCGCCTTCCTCCACGACAGTCTTTGTTTGATAGTGGAGGCCACTATCTTTCCCACCACACCTTCCTGTTACTATAACGTTAATGTTGACAGACCTGTCCTATCATCTGATACTTGCACCTTTTGCCACCTATTCACCTACTTTCACCTTTTGCACCTACTCCTACGTACTTTGCCACTCATCATGACATCTGTTTATCAAATGTACACCTTTACTAAAATAATTGATCTTGATGTTTGGTTGAGTGGTGACAAACTTGTTACTATCTCCAGTGGCTGGTGTGGCTTCAATTAAAATAGCTGCTCACTTGACGCCAGGGAAACTCAGGCCTTCAAGATTATTGGAATCTCACGCGATGAAGCTGAGTCTATGGGCCTATCACTTTGCCATGACAAACAGGTTGGTGGTCTCTCTGTCTTCTAATATCTCCTTTCTGGTCTTGTACCCTCTGCTCTTTCCATGCTGTCTCCCCAGGATTTCTACAGGATGCACACAGTCCACAATCAACCCTCTTCTGGTGAAACTCCAAAAATCTAGGATCACTGCTCACCTCCACTCATTCATTCCTCTTTTTTCCCCACCTGTGGAACCAATTTCCACATTCTTTTCAATCTCATTCTTCCCTCCAGGTCTTCAAGACTGCTGTTCACCACCATGTCAGATCATACCCAAACAAAGCCATGATGTCTTCCTCTTCTTTGTTTTTTTTCGAACACGCCATTGTGTGATTCCTGCTTCAGAGGAAGTGCTAATTAAGTGGTAGATTGTAGTCTGTTATCTCTGGCCCTCAAGCAGTGATCCAGTGTCGTTCAATTGGGTTTAGGTCAGAGCTCTTGGCTGGCCACTGCCAATTTTCAACTTTGGTGTGCTTGAACTAGTTCCTAAGAGACAGTGTTACGATAAGGTGCCTGAACAGCTGGTGGACGTTGAGGGCCCTCACCGTCGTATGGCATCAAGGCCTTGATGCAACATTGTCCAAAATGTCACAGTAGTGTTCATTTCAGACTCATAATCCTAAAACTCCTTTTTAAAACCCCTTCAAACGTTTTGAGTGTATTGAAACCCCTTGCTTTTCGATTAGTGTGCAAAAATAATGCCCTCATTTGGAAACGCTAAAAACCAGAACTTGATGTGATCGCATTGAAATTTGTATGACAAAAAATCACAGTAAGAAGCCAGTTTGAGTGCATTTTTGCATTTCAAAAAAACATTTCCCATCAGCACGCTACCCTGTTGGGGCATTTCTGTTGCAGCGATTGCATGGACCCAAGGTGGATATATTCCAATGAATAAGTGAATGGCAATGTGTTGAATGAATAATGGAGAGAGTGTTATATCTTCATTCCTAACACGAACAGTACTTCTCTCTCTCTCTCTCTTTCTCTTTTTCTCTCTCTCTCTCTTTCTCTCCTTCTCTCTTTCTCTCTTTCTCTCTCTCTCTCTTTCTCTCTTTCTCTCTTTCTCTCTTTCTCTCTCTCTTTCTTCTTCTTCCATCCTCATAACCAAGCTGTTCTCATACCCAACCCTTTCACCTCCATTCTCTTCCTTTATTTGCTAGCTTGTGTTTTGAATTGTGAGTGAAAGTTGTTGCAATGTACCATTTCATTTTTTTGCTGCTATTTCAAAAGTAGAATACAGGACCAACTTCTGCAGCATGCAATCCCTGTAATCTCTTCTGACCCACAGCACTGATTCCAAAACTAACCCTGTTTAGTCTGTCTTATTGTGTTCATGTGGTCTAAGTGAAAGATGAATCTTGACATCATAACCCCCAAAAGTGTCGATTGCTTCCCCCATCCCCACTTGGACCCATGTTTGGCATGTCATTGAGGGTTTTTTCAGTTTAGAAAGTCAGTTGTGATCAAATCCCATTCATTGTGATTGTAAGTAAATATTCTTATGTGCTTTGCAACACTTTTTGTTTTGTGAATCTGGTAGGGGTATAAGACATGACGTAAGACACCCTTTCGAAAGCAAATGTCCTTTTGTATTGTGTGTGTGTGTGGGGGTTGGAGGAGGAGAAGGGGGTCCATTTGAAATTTTTGTGCACTGTCCCAATACTTTTGGTAAGCAGTTTTACAATATCGTGTACCGTATTCAGTTGTGAACCTTAGGGAGGAGAAAAGGGAAAGAGAAATATTTAGGATGACGATTCTCTAGTCGCAAACTGAAGATGCAGTCGAATTGGGAGTGTTTACCCTGACTCATACTTAAGGAATTTATTTCCCAACCATGTGATTTTGGGTCATGGTGCCCAATTAAGGTGGGATGTGTCGGATTCGGTGATCAGTCGGATTTCACCATACAAGCTGCAACAGGCGGCAATCAGAGCCGAGTGCAGTGCCCCGGAGAGTGGAGTGAGTGTGCTGATCTGGTTTAGGGAGTGTGCTGACAAGACTGCTTCCACTCCAGTCCAGGTCGTTTCATACTATGCTAGCCTCTAGAGCCTCGTATGAGGGAAGGCCGCCTTCTTCAACCTCCTTACCTTCTTTCTTTCCCCCTTCTCGTGTCCTGTATTTTCCTGTACGAGTCTGTACATCTTAAGGATTACCTTTAAGATAGGCATGAGACCGTACCTGTTGTGGAATAAGTGGTCACTGCTGAGCTCTTTGTTCCTGTCTTTTCTTTCTCGTTGGTATTGCTTTATTAGGTCATCTCTACCGAGATGACCTAATAAAGCCGGACCAAATGTCCATCCATCCATCCGTCTGTCCGCCCGTCCGCCCGTCTGTCCGTACGTCCGTCCGTCCGTCAACAATATTTCTTTCCGATCTTGTTGAAACTTAGTATGTGGGTAGAGGTCGATGAGTGTTGCACAACGATATAACTTTTGTCCGGGTTCAAGGTCAGGGTCAAGGTCACGAGGTCACGTAAGTTATACAAATCGCCATTTTCAAAACCTATCTAGTCTGCCATTCTACAAGATATTCGGCAACTGTTTCTTGATTATGATAGTAAAAAAGATTATCTTGTATCTAACCAGACAGATTTTTGAATTTCCGTCCCGTTTGGCCGCCACGTAACCTGGTCAAAAACATCTCCCGGTACAAAGAAAACTTTTTACTTCCGATCTTGATGAAATTTGGTATGTGGGTAGAGGTCGATGAGTGATACTCAACGACATATTTTTTCCCGGATTCGAGGTCAGGCAGGGTCAAGGTCACGAGGTCACGAAAGTTGTGAAAGTCGCCATTTTCAAAATCTATCTAGTCTGTCATTTTAGGAGATATCTGGCAACGGTTCATCGATTATGATAGTAAAAAAACATTATAGAGATGACCGTCACCCCCACACGGGGGTAATTTTTGTGTCTCCATACCGTGTAATTTTAAACCATATTTTTCCTTTATTACGCTGTATTGTTTGGGTCACCAACACAATTTGTAATGCACCTCGAGCAGGATATAAGCATGCCAAAATAATGGTGCACAGTTTGAATTAATAGACGTAATTTTCCCACGCCTGGTCTAGTCCCTTAGGGCAAGGCGATCTCTCTGCTATAAAAACTAGAACAGCACTCAGTCGAGCACACACCTCTGCCAGGCTGAACAGTTTGCATATTGTATCCCACTGATGCGCCGGATCCAGGTCTTCACCAAAATCAAATCATTTCGTCCTCGTCACACACTCAACCTATCCACCAAGTTTCATGTGGCCAGGTCAAAAGGCTGTCCAAGAGAGCACGTTGACCTTGTGATAAGCCCACAGAGTAGCCATTGCCTGAATAAAAGTAATTTGTGATGTATGTCTGAGAAACTTGCTCTTTTGGATGATTCATGTTTAAACCCTTTCTCGCATGGTCTCATTGGCCATTCTGTTTTGGTCGGCTCAACTTGCACTGTATTATAAGTGACGCATCTTCACATTCAGCCATTTAGTTTCAATCAAAAGTTTGTTGTTTTTTTTTTTGTCAACTCTGTTGAGGTTGAAGGTCAAGCAGCAATTTTGGATGTAAATGTACGTATGATGATATTGAAGTGGAGACTCGTAGTTGTCTTCTGTGTAATGTCTGTCTCCAACCACAGAAGCTTCAAAGCACACCTGCTTTCCCCATTCGCACATTTCCCCCGATTCACCGGCACTTTATTCAAAACGCACACGTTCATTCCCCTTCTTTTCCTGCTGCTTGCCGGCCTCTGTTCATATTTCTACTTTCCTTCAACCATTAGGTTCCATCTTTATTTTTGCCTGCTGAGCTGCTCTTGAAATTTGTGAATACAAATGAGAGCATGAATAAACGGCGAAGAGTTATGAAAATGCACTTCTGTGCACTCTTGCTGGATGGCAAGGAGTTACAATGACTGGGTTTGTTTTGTGAAAAATTGATGGGGGAATTGGGAAACCAAAAATGTAACAGGAGAGGGGGGAAAGGAAAAGTGCAGCAGAATTTACTCTTGGCAGCAAATGGAAAGAGAGTGCTTAGGATGGATCGTGCTTGGCCGATTTGGGAAGCCGGTAGATGCTTTAAGTTTCCAAAAAATGTCGAAATGAGCAGCTTTTAAAGCAGGAAAATTAATTTTATTTTTGAAAGATTTGTAACCCCTCTTCTCATCCCTGTGGGGTTTTTGTTCTTTACTTTTGTATCGTAACTGGTAAAGCCAGCACACGGAGATCATACTGCCAATCAAATTGAACGGAAGACTTTTTTTTTTTTTAAAGGGGGAAGTACAAAAGAAGGGGTGAGACCCATCTTCATTCCGATTTCTGAATGACCTCCTGCAATAAGGGAAAGGAATAAGAATCGACCACAAAGGGTGGACAAGCATCACATGTAGACCAGGTCAGTTATGGCAGACAGAGTATCCCACCCTAAAGGTGTTCATGAGCCAGCTGTGTTTTGGCTGACAATCCATTTGTGACATTGTAATTTTACTGAAACTAGCTTGACTTCCTGAAAATTCGAATTGAAATCCTTCATACTGTTGCCTTCAGCTGTATTTGAACCACCAACCTCCAGAATCCCAGGACAGAGTCCTCAACAATAAGTGCAATACTTGCCTTGCTGTGTGTAGTATCACCACACCCTGGAATTTGACAGGGTGCCATCTACTCGTTTTGAAAGGCACCATGAGGGAGGTACACGTGACACTGGCTAAATGTCCCATCCGATGGACAGCACACTCTGATAGACGGGGCATTCATTGCAGACTCAACACCCCATCTGTGAAGTACTCGGGTGACCACGTTTATAGTCGTGGGTCAGCAATCGACCCCAGGCTCGAGCTTGAAGGCTAGCAATACAAGTTACCTCTGAGCTATCTTGTCAAACCTTCTGGTAAAGGATGGTAAAATGGAAAAAAATATTTGCAGCAAAATTCCATCCCAGGCAGAAATCACATCAGAGTAAAACGATAGCATGGTAATTCGAAACCACGACAGTGAAAACACTATTATGGGACTGCAGTACAATTGTAGGCCAAACTCCAGTTCTGCTATAGTAACTTTTACAAAAAAAGTGAATACTAACCGGGGTGCACTATAAGTACATGAGATGTAAAATGGGAATGAACTACAGCATTTTCTTTTTTCACGACTGTATCACTACAGTTTTACTTTAGTTCACTACAGTACCACTGCTTTACTACTATACTTCCACGACAGCACCACAAAGTCTTTACTTTACTTCCACTGTTGTACAACAAGTGTTTTACTTAACCTCATGACAGTACTACCAGGTTTTTGCTTTAACAGTGTTTTACTGGAATTCTGAATGAAAAGCTTTCGTTTTTGTTTTTTGTGTGTTATACATATACATTATACATTATACATTATACATATACATATATATATATATATATATATATACATACATACTGTATAAATGTAGTCAAGGTTCGTGGAAGCGCTCGTATGAGTACACCGAACGGATCAGAACCCATCAGGACAAAAGGAGCAGCAGAGAGAGAGGGGGGAGGGACACCAACAGCAGAGGTGAAGGCCAATACAGAGGGAGGCAGACAAACAATGAAGGGGGGTGGAGGCAGGAGAGGATACATGGGGTAGACAAGATGGATACAGAAGGAAACTCTTAGGAGGGAAAACTGTAAATTTGGAAGGAGGATGAGATTGGGGTGGGGATTAACGAGGGTACAAAAGATCATGGTTTTGGATAGGGGATGATCTGAGATGGTGGTGGTGAACATCTGTCTTGAAGACCTGGAGAGAAGAATGAGTTTGAAGAGGATGTGGAAGTTGGTTCCACAGGTGGGAAAACAGAATAGCAAATGAGTGGAGGTGAGCAGTGAACCTGGATTTAGCTAGTTTCACCAGAAGGGGATTGAGTGTGGACTGTGTGTGCCCTGCAGAAACCCAGGGGTGTGGGAAGACAAAGCATGGAAAGAGCATAAAGTGCAAGACCTGAAAGGAGGCGGTAGAGGACAGAGAAACCACCGACGTATCTACGATGGTGAAGTGATAGACCCGTAGACTCTGCTTCTCGCTCGAGATTCCAATGATATTAAAGGTCTTAGTTTCCACAGCATCAAGCTGAGCAAGATGTGAGGCAGGGGAGCAGCTCGCCCAGAGGAGAGAGAGCAGTCCTCCATCAAGCTGTGGATGAAAGCCTTCTTGGTTGATAGGAGTTCAGGTGTGCCAAGGAAGCAATTTGTATGACGTTTTCAAAAAATGGACAATATTTAATTGAAAAAGCGAAAACCTCAAGCATGATTAAACCTCGATTGAAAATATCTATCGTGTTACACAGCCAAGTATATTGTCCTAAGTCGAGTCTGAATCTTGCCTTCTGAGATTTTTACGTTTGTGCCGCTTCAAAACCACTGGTTCCATTACTAATTCAAGTCTGCTACTCATTTCTTTCTTGTGCATTTTCATGAAGCAATGGCCTACTACCAATTGGTCCCTGTGTCAACCAATATATTCATGGCAGCGAATGATTGGACACCAAGTTCACCGAGACGCATCGACGTCGTAGCTTCGTAAACAAGATGTGGGGGTAACGGGCCACATGGACAGTTGTGTACACACCCTTTCCACTGGATGGATCGTGGGATACTAAAATGACCCTGCAATAGTAAATACTCAGGCAAGAAAGTGTTTGCTTTCGGCACAGGAAAAAGTATCATGAGGGTGAAGGTGTGAGGAAACCTGGCTTGGTGGAGATTGCATACAGGTGTAGGCTATAGGGAGAACACAACACACATAGGAAGCAACATCATTAATTTCTACAATTCTACTCGTAATAGATCATTTTATTCGGCCAACCCTGCAAAAGTACAGTAGATTTAAATAGTTGTCGTTTTATACGATGAGATGCTTTTTGAGAAGATGAATCTCAGATGGCAAGTGCTGCTTCGCTCCCCACTGAACCCATAGTTTTGATGGATTTTTGTTTTTTTCTGGACAGTTCTCAAGAGAGAAGTTTTTTTCAAGAGATGAGTTCCTTCCTTTTGTCTTTTCTTTTTTTTTTGCAGAACCATGAGTTTTCACCAAAGTTTTGACATCAGACCATGTCATCAATAATGGTCGGGGTTATTTAAATGTCCATTGTGAAAGAATTGTTCGAAATGCAATGTTCACTAGATTTTTCATCAACATGTCTGCCAACTTGCATGAATGCATTTAGTGATGTTTTTCTTTAACTCGGTTCGATGTACATTCGCGGCAAATTAAAATCGGTGAAAAGTATCATTTTCTTTTACTGATTCCATTTTGAATTTATATATATATATATATCTATATATCTATATATATATATATATATATATATATATATATATATATATATATATATATATATATATATCTATATATCTATATATATATATATATATATATATATATATATATATATATATCATCGCCTCGGTGCATCAGCTCAAACTGATTGGAAACTCCAACACGACATTGGAAGCTCCGACTGATTTTGTTGCCAGGCAGATGACGTTGACCAGGCCAAGTTGAAGAAATGCCAGGATTGCATGCCAGGATTCTTGCAGTATTCATGGTGGGATGGAACTTAAAGGAAGACAAACTGCAGAACAGAGAGAGAGAGAGAGAGAGAGAGAGAGAGAGAGAGAGAGAGAGAGAGAGAGAGAGAGAGAGAGAGAGAGAGAGAGAGAGAGAGAGAGAGAGAGAATGAATTGCGCTGTCCCTTCGGTTGCTTTAAGCAATCCTCGTCCGTTCATCTCAAAAGATGGTGGAGATGAGTGCTTGAATCGTTATAGTAACTTATTGGATGACTCTTAGGATCGATCTGATATCTGTAATCTCTGCCACAGTTCACACAGGTGAAACAAGGTGCTCTATAATGTTACTCCTAATCTGGCTTCCCTACTATTCTTATGTATGGTGAGTGTATCCAACCGCTGCTGATAACATATGACTGCACAGTCCTTAATGATTGGGGTTATTTAAATATCTGTTTCATCTCATACCTGCCAAAAACGGGCAATAAACATGTCCTGCTGTCTGCCCATTTCAATTGCTGCAATGATTTAAAATTATAACTTCTTGGAAACTCTGAATGCTTATGCAAAGAATTATGTCTTATGTGGTTTTCTCTTCTGCCAAGGAAAGATTCTCACATGATCTATACTTGTATTGCAAAAAGTTGATCCATGAAAAACTAATTTGGCCGCTGTTTAATGCAAGTTTTGCGCAGGTTTTCCTGTTCCGCACGTCAATGTCATGATTATTTATTTTATGACGACGCCAACCCTGGATAGGCCTGGGCTGGCAGAACAGGCTGAATGTATGCGCACTTGTCTCTGAGCTGTCGAGCCTGGGTTTGAATGTCGCCCCAGCTATAAACGGTCATCCTGGTGTTTCACAGGCAGGGCGATGCTTCAATGCGTGTGCCGTCCCTTGGACGGATGTTAAGCCTGTATCTCTCATCTGCTAGCATTAGTCGGTGGATGTTAAATATCCCACAGTCTTGTGAAAAGGAAGAAAGTTTGCCGGCACCTTGAATGATCCACAGTCTTGTGAAAAGGAAGTAAGTTATTGCCAGCACCTTGGATGAATTAAAAATGTCCGTCCAATGAGCGGCACAGCAATGCCTCATTAATGCTGCAACCAGCGGGCTGAATTCAGAATTGAATCCCTGTCCAATATGCACTCACTAATGACATTTCACTACTTTGCAAGCTTCAACTTTCATCTCTTTATTACTCCTCTAAGTCTCTCTATCGAGTGCAGCCTGCGGCTGCTGGTTGCATCATTGGTTGGGACGCGGCTATGCCGCTGATGCAGTGTCCCCCTTACCAGTGCACTGGTACCCATTTTGCCGACATCGGAAGGATGACAGGCTGAGTCAACCTCCTGGTGTATTAATTCAGCGGCCCAACGGGGCTTGAACTCAGGACCCTAGGATCCCAAGCCACCACCCTAACCACTAAGCCAGCACCAGGCTTACTCCTCTAACTGGATATTTGCTTCATGTTTTATCTTATCTTCCTCCTATTCCCTCTCCTACACCCTATGTTGTCCAGCTGGATGAAAAAGCCCCGCTGTGGAGTTCCTGACATTTTTGGAAGTTTTTTCAAAGTGGATGTGCGTCGTCGCCGCTATACCTCCAACGGACTAAAATGGGACCACAACCACATCACCTACTGGTGAGTCCAACACTCAGATTGATGCATGCAAATTATCTCTTCTCTCTGAGTTGCTGCGAGCATCGTATCCAGATTTGCTGCAGTCTCTCGAAGTTCTTGGATTCGGGTTTTGTGGTTAATGCAGGTGTGGGGCTTCTCAGAAGTCATACGTTTGCATTTTGAATCGGACTTTGTTTTTGTTACGGAATCAGAACTTCTGTTTGTTTGTTTTTTAAACGTTAAAATTGCAGTGAAGAAGAATGTTATCGGAATAAAGTATGGTCACAGTAGTTTCCTTGTACTCGCTCAGGGGAAACAACCTCATTTTGTCTCCGAAATGCCTGATGTCATCTTAGACTGGCGATCGTGTAATGTGTTCTCGAAAGTCTTACTCTCGTAATTTTAACTTTGCCGCAAACGAGCAGGACAAACGAAGACTGTTTAAGGCCTGCACATAGCAAGCACGATGCTGGACGCACATCACTGGTGGTTGATGTGCTGGGCTTATTGTAATAAAAGACTTGGGGAGTGGGAGGGAGGGGATTGTCCTTATTACCACTCGGCTTCACAAAGCCGTTTTGTCTGGGACAAGATGAAGCGAAGATTTGAGGAATGAAAATCAAGTGTCGCACAAATGTCTGTCAAGACAAAGAAAATTCACAGAACACTTTTGCGTCAATTTGGTAAAGTGACAAAAATCATCGGGAAAGAAGGATGATGAGCGATCCTGGCTGCTTTGTCCTTCCGGTATCTTTGGCTCCACATCTTGTAATGGTCCGACTGTTCAATGCTCTGGTCAAGGGCAGAAAATTGGGGCCAATTATTGTGAGCAGAAACACACGTTCCTATTCGCCTCATGACCCAGACTACAATGCCATCACAGTCCCCAATGCTGTGCTCAGAAGCCTTTTTGTAAACCGTAGACTTGTTACTTTGTATCCACGACTCGTTCATTTCTCAGGTCAAAAGTCCTTGTTTTGACACAGACTCATTGTTACTTATTAGTGATGTCATCGGGTATTTTATGTTCAACTTATTGTTTATTTCTTCTTTTTAGGAGAGATTAAATCAGAATTTGACGGTAGAAAACCAGCGTTGCGTTTTGGAATCTGTTCTTTTGCCATGGGTGGCCATGTACTCTTGATTGTTCCAATGTTTATCAATCGCTTTCACGATCCTATGATATCCACTAACCCCCCTCCCCTCGCCCCTGCTCACCGCCACCGCCACCTCCACAACCACGTTCTTCTTTTAAATTACCAGCATCCAAAACCACACTCCCAAGCTGGGTAAAGGAGAGACGAGGGATGCTCTGCGCCGTGCCTTTGGCGTGTGGCAAGCCGTGACCCCACTGACCTTCATAGAAGTGTCTGCAGCCGCGATGCAATCCGGGCAGCAACCTGTGGACATTGTTGTCTTCTTCGCAAAGGGTTTCCATGGGGACAGTTCTCCTTTTGATGGGGCTGGCGGATACTTGGCCCATGCTTTCTTTCCTGGACCAGGCATTGGTGGTGACACGCACTTTGATGCTGATGAACCATGGACCTTGGGAAACCAGAACTACAATGGTGAGAGATATTGGTCCCTCTCAGTGGCTAAACATAAACTCGAAAATGTTTTTTAGTTCAGGCTTTGTGTAATGGTCTTCATGTTTTGATGGGTTTTTTTTCCATACCGTCTCTAGGCAACGACCTTTTCATTGTGGCCGTGCATGAGTTGGGCCACGCTCTTGGTCTCGAGCACTCCAACGACCCCACTGCTGTCATGGCACCGTTCTACCAGTACATGGACACAGAAAACTTTGTCCTGCCTTATGATGACCTTACGGGCATTCAAGAGATTTATGGTATAATTTTTTTTTTAATCTTCCTCGTTTCCATCAATACTCTTTTCCTTTTTTTTTTCCTTCTTTTGTGCTTTTTTTTTTTTCTTTTTTCGTTATCCTCAACGAATACCCCCTGCTGTAGCCTGGTGTTGCCTTAGCGGTTAGGGTGGTGGCTTGGGATCCTAGGGTCCTGAGTTTGAGCCACTTTTCCACTGAATTAACACCAGGGGGATGACTCAGCCTGTCATCCTGCCAAGGTCAGCGAAATGAGCACCAGTATACTGGTAATAGGGGCACTGCATCAGCGGTCGCACCCCTAACCAATGATGCAACCAGCAGCCAAAAAGGCAGCACACGATGGGAACCCCCTGCCGTCACCTGCAGCTATTTTGAACTCCAGGGCATCTTCAAGCTTTACAAAGGAAGCATGAAGCAAAGCTTTTACCAATGTAAATTTATGATGTATCAATGATGAAAAAAAACTTTTTAAATATTCGTTCAAAGTTACCTCGGCATTCAAAGTAACCCCAGTTGACAGTATGTCTGGCTTTCTATATACCCATAAATGATGACCAGATGTGATGCATCATGCTGTGAAGCTTGTATTCTGCTTGCCTAGTTCTTGGAGCGACTGTATAGCTTTTCATGAGTGGTGATAATCTTGTTTTTTGTTTTTTTTTCAGGGGGAGGGGAGGGATTTAAGATGGTCGGGAAATAGGGTGATACGAGGTGCTCCTGGGTTTTTGGAACTCGTTTGTGTTGGTTGTTGTGTTGGTTACTTCATTCTTTTAACTTGTGTCTGTCTGTCTTTTCTGTCGACAGAACAATTTCAACATGTGTGATGAAAATGATTTTTTTTTTCATAGATTTGCATTAGTAAAGCAGTACAATGGACAACTAGTCTCGCGTCGGCGGACGGGTAGAGCGATGCTTGAAATCAACAGAGCATTGGTCGGAGTATGCTAACAACTGTGGGAAGTAAGGAGAAGTTGACGTTTCGAGCGTTAACCCTCATCGGATTCAACGGGTTAATGCCTAAATTTCGCTTTTGCTTAGATATGCCCGAATTTCATCGAAACAAGTACAAAGCTGATTCGTGATTAGATTTTGGATGTGATGTAAAAGTGTCACAAAAAGCCTCAAATGTTTGACACGTGAGCCCGTTCAGTAAGTTCTCAAACGGGATATTCAAAATAGTTCAAGGCACACCGACTTAATAATCTTTCAGCTTCCAAGTCTAAATTATAATCGGGAAGAAAAATCTTTCCTTACAAATTTTAATGATTTATTTGTTTGAAAATTTAAAAGTTGACATTTATTGGACTAATTTGAAAAGCGGAAAGCCTCGGACAAAACCAGATCTTCGTCTTTTGCCTTGTATTTGCAAAACGTTTCATCAAACATCGGCTGCAATTTTAGACCTGCACATGTACCACAGTGTTTCCCTTAAAATACATGCACAATGTCACAAATTGTATGATGCAACCTCATACATGACAACTTGCGATATATTTTTTCAAACAGACTTCGAGTGTCTGCTCCGAATCTGGGAGGTCAGTGGTTTAAACTCTGGCCTAGTCACACCAAACACTTTAAAAATCAGTGGTACGTGCTGCTTAACTTGCTTGAAGTTCAGCATTTAAAAATGATGAGCGCGGGCGATCCCCATCGTCTGGCATCCATGGGGAGGAGGAAATTCCTCCCTAGGAAATGCCTCGCTGAGTGTGTTGAGAAAGGTGGTGCCATTGTTGTGACGTCGCTTCTACTCAGAGTATCCTGGGAAGTGACGGCACTTCCCCCAAGCTGTGTGTGTGTGTGTGTGTGTGTGTGTGTGTGTGTGTGTGTGTGTGTGTGTGTGTGTGTGTGTGTGTGTGTGTGTGTGCGCGCGCGCGCGCACATGCTCACGCTCCACTGCGGGCCTGATATGATGTAAGAAAATGAAAATTTAAAAAAAACTCCAAAATGCTAGCTTGAACAAAGCACATAATGAATACATTTTTTGTTCATTTTTATGCCTCCCCTGACGAAGTCGCCGGAGGCATTGTGTTTTCGGGGTTGAGCATCCGTCTGTACGTGCGTACTGCGTACGTATGTCTGTCAGTGCTGCTTTTCTCTTGTTTTCTCTGCAATCGCTTATCTGATTGATATAAAATTTTCACCACAGGTGTGATGACTCATGAATAATGTTTTAATGACAATTATGATGTCATATATCATGTGGTATGGCAGCCATGTTGGAAAAAAGGAAAAACTTTGGACCTCTGTGTCTCCATTTGTAGCTTTGTTATAATGTCATAATTGCATAATGTCAAACGCTTTATCCGATCAGTATGAACATTTTTGATGGTCATCTAGAACTACATTTTAGAGGGGGGAGGGGGCTGATGACGTCATCAGTCACGTGGTTTGGCAGCCATATTTGTTTCACTTAAAAACCTTCAAAATCTTCTTCTCCAAAACGGCTGAACAGATCGCGACAAAACTTTACAGGTACGATCACCTGTCCATGAGGGACAAAAAGTTTTCCACCAATGATGTCATAGGTCACATGGTTTGGCAGCTATGATTTTTTGAAGAATATACCTTTAAAAACCTACTTCTCCAGAATGGCATGACAGATCGAGGGGGAATTTCACCCTTATGTTCCCCAAGCCTTGGGGATACCAGGGTGTTCACAAATCTTATATATTATTTCCGAGTTTGTGGTTTTGTGTCGCGCTATCTTCGACTTTGTTCTGCGCTCGAGTAACGTGATATTCGGCTTACATTATCTCAAAGACCATATGAGGTGCATGGAACAAAAAAAAGTAAATAAAATGGTTCTGAAACAGTAAATCGTATTCCACTTACTGCATTAAAGTAAAATTACTACTGATACTCCTCATCAGTTCCTTTCTCAAACACACCCACCCCAACATGTCACGCAGAGCGTGGGTTATGCTAGTAATTATTAAGTCACATGGTCTGGCAGCCAAATTTGATTGAACGAAAATCTTCCAAAAATTATTTCTCTTGAACCGCTTTATCAAGCGCCATGAAACGTCAAAAATATGATCTAGTCGTCATGGGGAATATATCGTCTGATGAATGCATCCACACATCCAGGTCCTCAGACAGTTATTTCCTTAAATGCATGTCCAGATTAGCCCCATCCCCATGTCTAATGGGATCTTAAATGTGATGTGTTGAGAAGGGTAAAGGATAGATCCCCTCTCTTATGGGAAGTTTTTTTCTTTATGACAGACACGTTTACACACATTTCTTTCGCGAGCTCCGACGCCCGCCCTTATTTTTCCTCAGCAACGTTTATGCATGTATTAATTTCGCGAGCACCAACACCTACCTTGTTTGAGAGCGCACGGGTCGTCATGGTAACCGTGCGCAAATGGGGCGGGGTGAGCTTGGGGCGGACTGTGTGCCCGTCAAGACGGGCTGCATATATAAAAACGAATTGGAGGTCCATTCTGAGGCGAGGGAAGTAGCGCGCGCGCGCGCGCACACACACACACACACACACACACACACACACACACACACACACACACAAGCATTTAAAGGCCATTTTCCCCGCTAAAGCGGGGGTTAGCCGAGGGAAGTAAGAGGAAGGAGAAGAGAACGAGAAAGAAAGTGAGGAGGGAGAAGAGAAGCGAGCAAGAAGCGGGCAAGCGAGCCAATAAGTAAGCGAGAGAGCAAGCGAGCGAGAAGCGGGTGTAAGTGTGCGAGGGAAGAAGCGAGCCAGAGAGGAAGCGTGCAAGCGAGGAAGGGTGCGAGCCCGCAAGTGAGCAAGCGAGTGTGTTGTGCGCGTGTGGGTGTCTGACCAGCACCAACGAGACAATTCGTCCTTCCCAGTGCTTGAGCAAGCGAGCATGTGGTGTGCGTGTGGGTGTGAGCAGCGCCGACAACGAGTGAGGCACAGGTCGGTCACCAACGTGTGAGGCGCAGGTCAGTCACCAACGGACCGTGTGGGTCACTGTACGTCACCAGTTTCGTGAAGTGTGAGGAACTGCCCATGTCGCAGCACCAGGGTCTAAACCCGCGACAGATGATCTCGGTACCCTCCCAGACGTCGATTGGCGTTCAAGGCTGTTTGCGAGAGGGTGCACGGCAAGGCTGGGTGCTGGCGACGGCCGTGACATGCACGCACACATTTCAGGATGTTTTCAATTCATGGACGACTACTTTCTGGTGAGCGAGACAATTCTCCCCCCCCCCCCCCCGAATGATCTGTTGGGTACCCTTGTCTGTGTGTAGCTGTAATTAAGTCAACCCCCGATAAGCATCTGCTCTTTGTCTCCTTCCTGGCATTTTGTTGATTTTGCTTTGAAATTTACTCTTTTAGTGACCTCAGAAAATTAAAAGTTATTTTCCTTTATTTATTTTATGATTAATAAATTATTTATTGACTTCCAACCTGTCCATGTTTGTCCTTTCCTTATATTGGTCTTGCATTGTCCAAACCTCGATAGACTGGGAGGTAATTATCACAGATTTGACCAACAATAGTCGGCACGCACCAGCGGTTAAAATGCTCGGCCGCCCTAATTAAAATCTAATAGAGAGAACATTGGTGCTTTGCCGAGGGCGTGCTCCCCGCTCAGGTAACCACGTGACCTCGAGTTAGACGGTGGATACTGGAACTCATGGTTAACTGGGTGGCGTTCATGGTTTTAAAACAAGTCACCGTACCACAAAGTTAATTGTGAGCGGTGGCCCCAGATCCGGCTCTTCCGAGGACAACCGGGGATTAATCCCCCTGAGTGACAAATTGGTGTCTCGGTACCCGTGGCCGCAATTAATATTTTTTACATTTCAACCTGATCGGATGCATGGTCTGGCAGCCAGAATTATTTAATGTTTTGAATCTGGGTTCAGGGATTTCAGGGATTTTAAATCAAACTTGGTACAAGTATGTATAATGATGCAATAATGTGGGAGGAGGCATATCTGGCAAAGGGTGCCCTTCTAGTTTGTGCATAAAACAAAATCATGCAATCAAAAATTGACATTTCACAAAGGTAACAACAAAAAGAGCAATCAGAGATTGCAGACCCTCACCAGGATTTGTTTTGTGTGGTGTTTGTGTAGTTTTGTGTGATGTATTTTGTGTGGTGTTTGTTTACTCGTCTGTTACGTAATTAATAAGAAACATAATTAGAACTCCCATTTTATAACTGCTGGTAGTGATGACCGGGTACCATGACGTCCCGCTTTGATACAACCCCGCTTTGATTGGACATCTGACCCAGACCCATGATGGTTCTTTTAATTATAATTTAATTGAATTAAAATGGGATTACAATAAATTCAATTCAAATCAAATTGAAGACCAAATAGGTACAGTCCTGCATTGAAGTCATATCAGAAGGAACCCAAACAAGCAAAAAGCAAAGATGAAGTTATCAGGAGGAACCTGGATGGGATTTTCATTTCAGCTGCTATTCCTCTCCCCTCAAATCCATCCAAGCACAGCCAAGTGAACCTTATTCCAAAAAAATTAAAAAAATTATTCTGCCTGCCAGACCATATGTCTGATCAACTTGAAATTTAAACCATTCTCCATCACCACTTGATCATAATTTTGAAGTTTCACGTCGATTGATTAAGCAGTTCCAAAGAAACATTATTTTATATTTTTCTTCACTTCAACATGGCTTCCAAATCATGTGACCTATGACATCATATGTGTGAACCTTTTGTTCCTCATGGATAGGCGGTCATACTTGTAAAGTTTTGCCTCGATCTGTTCAGCCAGTTCAGAGAAGAAGATTTTTGAAGGTTTTAAATTAAAAAAAATATATGGCTGCTGAATCACATGACCATTAATGTCATCAATTTTTTTTTCTGTGGACCATTTTATCCCTAGCTGACCCTCAAAAGTTTTCATGCTGATCAGATGGAGCATTCTACATGTGCAATTATGATGACATAACAAATCTGAACCTATGACATTATAAAAAAAAAAAAAAATCACTCATTCCCCATAAGGTGTACTTGCAGTGTGCCAAGTTTTAATTTTTTCCTTTGTGTGGTTTCAGTGATACAGAGGTCCAGATTTTTCCCATTTTTCCAACATGGCTGCCACACCACGTGACTTATGACATCATAATTATCATTCAAACATTCTACACGAGTAGTCACGTCCATGTTGAAAATTTCATATCAATTGGATAAGCGATTACGGAAAAAAACACCAAAGTTCTGTGCGGACAAACGAACAAACAAACAAATGAAAAATCACTCATAGGGTGACAAAACGAAACTGAACAAAGTAGAGCAGCACTCGGAAGAGTGCTTACCTCTGCCAGGCTGAACAGTTTACGTTTTCTATCCCATCGATAGGCTGGATCTGAACCAAAATCAAATTGACTTGTTCTTGTCACCTAACCAACTCAAATCCACCTAATTTTGTCATAACTCGTCTTCAACTTTTGGCCTATGTTGACCTTTTTGCCTATGATGACCTTTTGACCAACATTGACCTCAAAACAATGGTTGAATTCAGTGACCTGATATACAAATGCTCTTCGAATTTGAAGTCAATCGGATGAAAATTGAGGATTTTAGAAATTTGAAAAAGTTGGTGACCTTTTTAGTGACCTCAAAAATAAATAGGGTCTGTAGGACCACCAACTCCACCATTTTGTGACGTTTCATGAAGATCAGTTTAAAATTGTGACGTGTAGGCGATTAAAGGTGAGCGGACAGACAAACAAACAAAGAAGCAGTCATACACTGGTACTTACGAAATGGTCAAATTGACCTCTGACCTTGTCTAATAAAAGCTGTCTCTGGAGAAGGTAGCGACGCAAACCAGAAGTGTCTACGTTGATTCTGTACCAAACCATTAAAAATCGTAACGTCGACCGAAGCAAAAATCTCCATTTCTCCACGCAATTATTTAATATTATTTTATTAAAGTCACAAAACCGTAATATTCGGCCATCCACCAACAATCTTTACATAATCCGACGGCTTAGCGAGTCAGGCATACGACGATAACCTTTATTGGGATAAAAAAATGACTTTTAAACAACATATTTATCGAAAACACCATCAGCGCGCACACGCAAAACCTTTACGTGACTCAACGACGCGTCTGCTCGAGCGCGCTGCACCACGTGATGAGCCGTGACGCAGCGAGTGAAATATTTTTTATACAATCTTAAAACGTCTCCAAAACATCCGATTTTACCAGAATTTCGACAACCGAGTGTTAAGCATACTTAGCCATTACCAAAAGTGAAAACAGAATTGTGATCCAAGTTAAAACGAACTCGAAACGTCGACCGAAGCAAAAATCTCCATTTCTCCATGCAATTATTTAATATTATTTTATCAAAGTCACAAAACCGTAATATTCGGCCATCCACCAACAATCTTTACATAATCCGACGGCTTAGCGAGTCAGGCATGCGACGATAACCTTTATTGGGATAAAAAATGACTTTCAAACACGGTCTTTATCGAAAACACCGTCAGCGCGCACGGAAAACCTTTACGTGACTCAACGACGCGTCTGCTCGAGCACGCTGCACCACGTGACGAGCCGTGATGCGGCGAGTGAAATATTTTTTATACAATCTTAAAACGTCTCCAAAACATCCCATTTTTACCAGAATTTCGACAACCGAGTGTTAAGCATCATAAGCGATCGCAAAAACCGAAGACAAAATTAAAATCGAAGTTAAAACGCACTCGTAACGTCGAGCATAGCAAAAATACTCCATTTCTCCACATGAATTTACGGAATTATGTTTGACCTCACTGTGACCTTGACCTTTGACCGATTTTGACCAAAATCTAATCAGCGCTAGCCACCACCCTCCTGAATCACGTAGTGTAATTTGACATTGGTAGCTTCTTCCGTTCTTGAGTTATCGTGCCTACAAACAAACACACACAAGCACACACACAAACAAACACACAAACAGAGGACGGAAGTCATCAATATACTTACGAAATCTTCTTTAGATCTCGTAAGTAACAAGAAGTCATAGACTGGTACTTACGAAATTGTCAACTTGACCTCTGACCTTGTCTAATAAAAGCTGTCTCCAGAAAAGGTAGTGATGCAAACCAGAAGTTTCTACGATGATTCTGTACCAAACCATCAAAAATCGAATGTTTTGGATGTTTGACCTCACTGTGACCTTGACCTTTGACCGATTTTGACCAAAATCTAATCAGTGCTAGCCATCACCCTCCTGAATCACGTGGTGTAATTTGACATTGGTAGCTTCTTCCCTTCTCGAGTTATCTGTACCAAACCATTAAAAATCGAATATTTGACCTCACTGTGACCTTGACCTTTAACCGATTTTGACCAAAATCTAATCGGCGCTAGCCATCACCCTCCTGAATCACGTGGTGTAATTTGATATTGGTATCTTCTTCCGTTCTCGCTTTATCATGCCTACAAACACACAAACACACAAACAGAGTCCGGAAGTGATCAATATACTTACAAAATCTCTAGATTTCGTAAGTAACAAATGAACAAACAGGAGTGATCAACATACTTGTCAAAAAAAGAAACCAAAACTCAATGCCCTCTCCTTCGGCGAGGGTAAAAATACAAACACATTGAACTGTCTTTCACTTGTTTATTCCACGTCCAACATGGCGCCTGCCATGTGCTGCACAGGGTGAATCCAAATACACAGATAATGAGGGTCAGTGTGTTTATTAGGGTTAGCTTTCGGGTTTAGGGTACAATGTAACACAATGACTTCCATTAAAAAGAAAAATTGTTTTTTTTAATTCACGACATCCATTAACCGGAAATATTGTTCACCCGGAATACCTTTGATCCCGACCATTCCGGATAAACCAGGTTCCACTGTATAATCTAATTCAATATCAAAGTGAGACATCAATGTGAAATCATAAAGGTCACTTTGTAACCGATGTTTCATTATATATTTATTTATTTTGCTAATACGGTCACATTAACCTGTCAGCATGAAAATATCACAGTGCAATTGTGGTGTCTTGGCCTGGTACCAGACCAATGGGCATGTCCCTTATGTAGTTATTGCAACATGGAGTGAAAGCTGCTTCCAAATATCTCATCGAGCATTGTGTTTAACATTCTAGTATAAGCAGTTTGGGGTCATTGTTTTATCCAATAGCCGTTCATTCGACTTCCTTCCTCATGCAGACGTTTGCCAAAGTCTCGACTGTTATTCTTTTGACTGGGGCCCAATTTCTTCCTGCCTTTTTTCCGTTGTCGTCGTCTTTATTTCTTCTCTCAAGTCATTCCGTCACTTGTCGTCATATTCTCACGCCCACCTACAATCGAACCTTTTTCTTTTTCCCCCTCTCTCTCTCTCTCTTCTGTTTTCTCCACCCTTACTGATTCCTGCTTCAACTCCAGCACATGATCGTGCGAGCACAAAAGGTATAAGGAGCCTTGTGCTCGCGTGCAGGGAGATGCGGAAATGTGGTCTTCATTCCGAGTTTTCAAAGCATGCATGCGATGTTGTCATTTTACAGGAAATGTATGTTTCCAGCATGACTGACCATTCATTAAATTACATTTCAGCAAATGATACCGAGGTATTTTTGGACTGCCTTCTTGGCAATCACTCCAGCCTATTATTGTGATGTGCCTGAGGTTTGGTGATTATATGGAAACCCAAATATATTTATGGTTAAGAGTATTTTTGTTGTACGGTACTTATCCATTTATTTGAGTGTTTTGTGAGTCCATGCCTGCTGATCTGTAAAAAGCCAAACGATTTAGTTGAAATATGAAGTATTCTTTAGTTGAGACATGCTCCGTCACGATGAGACCGGTTGTCTCACCTCAGCGTCATAAGTATTCATTTTGGAAGCACAGGTTAGAAAGTTTTTTTTTTTTTGTATTCATAGTCGAGGCTCATGGAAGAGCTAGATTAAATACACTGAATGGATCAGGATGCAACAGGACAAGGGGAACAGCAGAGAAGGCGAAAACGCCAACAGCAGAACCGAAGGCCAAGATGGGGAGGCAGACAAACAATGGGTGTGTGGAGGAATGGGGAAGCAGGAGAGAATGCATGGGGTGGACAAGATGTATGGATACAGAAGGAAACTCATCGGAGGGAAAACTGGAAATTTGGAAAGAAGAGCAATTGGGGTGGGGTCGATAAGGAGGGAATGGGTTGGGGGGGGGGTTGGTGAGAGTGTTCATGAGTGTAGAAAGGATCATGCTTCTGGATTTGGGACCATCTGAGATGGTGGTGAACAGCTGTCTTGAAAACCTGAAGGGAAGAATGAGATTGAAGAGAATGTGGAAGTTGGTTCCACAGGTGGGAGAAAAGAAGAACGGATGAGTGGAGGTGATTTAGTCTCTGTTATTAGCCGTCAGTATTGTTTCGTGGTGTGAAAACTCAATGGCTGGTGACCTTGAAGAGAGTTACAGAGTCTGCTTGTGTTCCAAAGTATCGCAACAAAAGCTGGTCGAGCTAAAAAAAAAAAACACGTATATTTATTTTATTTTACATTTTATTTACATATATATTTATTTTACATTCTTGTCTGTGGATCTCCCCCAGGAGTAATTTTTATTTTCCAAATGCTTTAAAAGAGTGAACCTATCATCTTGACTGACCCATGTGTGCATTTATGCAACAAACTGGAGCTGATGTAATTCTCAGGCGACTCTTGTAGAGTAAACGTCCCGTCAAACAATCGTGTTTCCATTGCTAGGCGTGTCATAATAATCCATGAGCGCAGTCACACCATTTGATCAGCTTGTGGGAAAAGTTAGAGTTTGAGACGGCAGCTGTTGCTTCCGCTCTGGCCTTTTGACCGTCGATCTGCAAAGGCACAAGTGACTGTTGAAAGCATTTCCATCGATTGTGACCTTTTACGTGCAGTAGCGACCCATTTCTCAGCTGTATCCACAATGGAACTCACACCACATTGTCTATGTCCTGTCACGTGTGCTACACCTGCACTGAGTTATTGAAAACCAGTGCGTACTGTTTTGTATTCTCGATAAAATCATCAAATTATCTCATGTTATTTAAATAAGTGTTTTTTTTTAAAAAAATTATTATCTGGAAGATGATTGGTGTTGTTTTATGTGTTCTCCAGTGTTATTATTCTTCGCAAGGGTTTTTAAGGCATATTGGTGCACTTACGTCAAGGCTCATGAAGACTGTTACGTGAAGTGTAAGAAACCAAATGGCATGTCGAATAGAATGCAATAACAAAATTAAAAACAAATCTTGATTAAAGGATGATTATACAAGTAGTGTCAAGACCAGGCAAAGTACTAATGAACTCAATACTCCGGAAATGACATGGAAAGTCATGGATTGGTGAGATAATATTGTGGAAGAGAAATATAGTGGGGCAACTTAGCATAACAATTGTGCATTTTGTGAGGAAAGCACCAAATTTGGCACACTAGTAGCCTAACATAATATGAACAGATTTGGATATTGGGCCATCTCAAAATTTTTGATGGCAGTGGAAAATGGCTGCCACAGCCATCAGCGGCTGAATTTGAGATGGCCCAATATCCAAATCTGTTCATAATATGATAGGCTACTAGTGTGCCAAATTTGGTGCTTTCCTCACAAAATGTACAATTGTTATGCTATATTTAGCTAAGTTGCCCCACTAATAGACAGAGCCGACGATAAGAAATTTAGAAATAAAACGCAATAAACCCACAGGAGGACGGATCGTATTCACAGAACTCTCAGTTTGGTACAATTTGTCAACAAACCTTTTTTAAAATAAAAATAAAAACACCTACTTTACAAAAAAGTTTTTTTCTACTTTTTAAAAAAAAAAAAGCCATGAATGTATCCAATGTCAGTGCAGATGCAAAGATCGTGACTTTCCAGATAGTGCATTTTATGCGAACGAAACGCAAACAGTATTCGATGGAAACATCGATTTGGATTCCCATTTTAACAGGACGACCCCATGAGCCGGAGAAGCCCAAACCACGTGAGCCGTCCACTTCCACTGACCCAGCACCTCCTCGGCACCCGGGAGATAATCCACGGACGCATCCTGATATCTGCCAAGGCAGCTTTGACACCGTGGCGATGTTACGAGGAGAACTGTTTGTTTTCAAGGTGTGTTTCGTTTATCCTTTCTTTACGACTAAACGGACTACGTCTTACGTTTCGGGTACGTGTTCAATAGGAGAGTTGGAGCATTGCTGTATTTTAAGTGATGTGCAGTGCTTATTCTTTGTGGAACCATAAATGTGATAATTATGAGTCGGTTGCCGGTCTGCAATAAATAGGAGTTCAGAAAAAAGGAATTTACGTTGAGACGTCAAAACAAATGTCCTGCTTGTTTTTCTTTGTGGACTTGCTTCCTCGAAGCGTGAATAAAGAGACAGAAATAGTTGACAGTTACATAATAGCCAGCTGTACTCCTGTGATGCTGTTTTGGACAACAACAACAACAACAACAACAACAACAAAAAAACCTCAATGAGGAATTTCTGGGAACACTAGGGGGGCTTTGTTGAAATGAACATTCATTCATAACCAGGACATTTGTTTTTCTCTCTTGCTTCCTGTTGCTGTCCCTTTTTTTTTTTTCCTTCTTCTTCTTTCATGGCATTTGCTGAGAATGCGTACACATCTTTGCCAAAATACCCATTTTCTGTGTATGTTGATAGTTTCTATGGTCCATGCATTCATAATGTGCATAAAAATCAAATTGGCACTTGTCTTAAAATGAAATGTTTACGAGGTGCATCGCAGTACCATGTGCCTAAAGCTTTGAGATGAGGAAAAAACAACAACAATAGATGGTACTGTCGAACAATCACTTAATTGTAAAGCACACACACACACACACACACACGCACCAAAAAATCCCGCGTAGCGGACCGATGGAATCGTGAACTCTCACTGAAATGGAGGTGGATACTTCCAGACCTGGGAGGATTCCGTTCCATCTTTTAAAACCCAAATATGGAGATAACAACCAACAACACACATCGCCTGCTCCTCACAAATATAATAATTCACTGAACAGTAATGGATATTTCTAAAACATTATAATAATAATATTTAAAGAATGTTGTAAGTGATAATAATAATGTTATTGTATAACGCCCTACAGCCTCGGGTTGGCTGAGCAGTTAAGGTGGCTGGCTTGGGACCTGAGAGTCCTGAACTTGAGCCCCTGTTCACCATTGAATTAACACCAGGTGGGGTTGACTCAGCCTGTCATTCTTTTGAGGTCGGCGAAATGAGTACCAGTGTACTGGAGTAATAACCATTTGGGGTAACTTGCGTCGGAGTGGCGACCCATCAGGACTGTACTCCTTGCCAATGAAACTGCCTTAGTAGCCCTATGCACCTTCATGGAACAAAAGGAATGGTATTATTATTATTGTTGTTGTTGTTGTTGTTGTTGTTGTTGTTGTTGTTATTATTATTATTCCAACACCCTATCCTTAACTTTATCTTAATCTTGAGCTTCAAAATAGTTGTTTCCTTAAAGTAAGAACTTTAGATTTTGCATCGACCTGGATCATCAGCTCAGCTCTATTCTTCATCAAGGTTTCGATCCTTTCAGCCACGAACCTCTCCGGACAGTGCGTCTAAATCAGGAGATCCACCACCTCATCTGTGTCCAGACAGCCAGTGAACCCAACAATGCAACCTCTGTCATTTACCACATATACTTACATACACACACCAAAAAACATGCATGATATGGGTATGTAAACAGCTCTTTGGGGTAGAGTGCTCAATGAAATGGCATTTCAATTGCACATCACCTTTGATCAGCCTTATTCTTGCCATTGCTTGGATGTGCCATTGCAGGGTCCGTGGTTGTGGCGAGTCAGAGATAAGCATGTGTTGGATGGATACCCGATGTCTCTCAGCTATTTCTGGCATGGCCTGCCCATTGACATTGACTCGGCTTTTGAGCGGGCTGATGGAAAGTTTGTCTTCTTCAAAGGTAAAAGTTGAAGCTGAATTTCGTCCGCTGGAAACAACTCGCAGCATTTTGTTCGGCTGTGATCATATATGTGGTCTTTAAGATTTAATACACTTTAATCCCTTTAAATTATGTTTCTCAATTACATTTTTTTTGGTGGGGGGGGGGAGGGAAAGGCTTATGAGCCACTATCATCCCTAAAATCTCAATTTCCTGTGCAAGTTGACCATAGACTGACTCCCTTGTCATATTAGTTGACCCTTTTGGTGGTGCCCTGAAAGTAATCGACCACAAACGGTGAGCTTTCAATGGAAGATCAAAATTATACAATGTGCTGTTGATCAGCTCTACAGACATAGAGACAAAAAGGAGGAACTGCAATTATTGCGCAACTGCATCAGCATCTCTTGACAGAAGGTCGGTGCTACCAAATAATTAATTATCTTGGTAAGAATTCTGTTGGGTGGTTTGCAGTTGCCTTCCCAGCAGTTAGTCAGGACAGGAATTTGTTCAGTGTGCGGGTGATAGCTCACCGACTCTTCACGGAAGACACTGACAGATCGTCAACAGCCACCAATGGCCGGTGCTGTCAGGTCATCCGGATTAACGTCCATCCGGGGGACGGTACGCATTCTTGCCTTGCCCTTCATGTGACACACCAGGTTGACAATACAAGCCTGGTGTTGGTTTCGTGGTTAGGGTGGCTGGCTTGGGATATGTGGGGTCCTGAGTTCAAGCCCTTTTGGCCACTGAATTAACACCATGTGGAGTTGACTCAGCCTGTCATCCTTCTGAGGTCCTTGAAATGAGTACCAGTGTACTGGTAATAGGGGCATTGCATCAGTGGCACAGCCGCGCCTCAGCCAATAATGCAACCAGTAGCCTTTTGCTGCATATGAAGGAGGAGGACGACAGTTTATAGCTGTGTTTAATTTTCAAACCCAGGCCAAAGAGAGTTTGAAGGCAAGAATGCACATCTCTCGGAGACATCCAGTCCACAGCTGCACATATACATGAGACATAAGATTTAATGTTGCTTTTGTTTGAATTGATGAAACGGCAGGCACAGAAAACTGGTAATCACAGCGTTCATTATTTGTTTATTACCGCTGCCACCGAACATGGGAGGAGGTTGTTTTCACTCCTGTCTGTTTGTTTGTTACTTGGCAAATAAAAAATTTTCGCCAGCGATGTTGGTCTGTAGCGTGTGTCTGTTTGTCACTCGATTTTTGGCCACAGTTTTCAAGCAATCTTTCTAAAATATTTTTTTTATGTATGTAGGTGACCGGCCAAGGATAGCAACGCTTACTTTCAGTGAAGATCCCAATCCGGATCCGGATCTGAGAAATTTTTAAGTGATTCTTCACCATCGAGAGATCGGGCTAAACCAATAAATAACACGATATCTCAAAAAGTTGGGGACTGATTCGGATGAACCTTTGTGGACAGGTTGGGTGTGTGACCACGACGAATCGATTCGATTTTGGTGAAGATCCGGATCCGGATCCGACTACTCCAAGTTTTTCAAGTGATTCTTCACCTTTGAGAGTAGGGGCTCAAAAACGATATCTAACACGATATCTCAAAAATGTATTCGGCCAGATATGTTCTCGTGGATCAGGCATTACAGGGTGGAGGGATGTGCTCTACCAAGTGCCCTTCTCGGTTATAATGCATCCACCAAGTTTCATCCGAAATCATCCATAACTTTTTGAGATATCGTGCTCACAAACAGACTGACAAGTGTGTGTGTGTGCATTAAGTATATCGTTTTTGGCTCTATCTCTCAATGGCGAAAAAATCACGAAAAAAGTTCTCGGATCCGGATCAGGATCTTCACCAAAAATCGAATCAATTCATCCTTGTCACACACTCAACCTCTCCACCAAGTTTTGTCCAAATCCGTCGATAACTTCTTGAGATGTCCTGCTCACAGAGAAACAAAGACAAACAGCAGTGAAAAGATAACGTCCATCCATGTCCGGTGGCAGAGGTAACGAGGCGGCGCACTGCTTGGTGCTCAGGTGGTTAAATGTAAGGAAAGATTGTCACGGTTAAATGCAAGTTAGTCAAAGTGCTGTCGACATGCTATTTTCTCTGTTAAATAAGTGATGAACATGTCTTTTTTTTTCTCTCTCTCTCTCTTTTTTTTTTCATCTCCCTAAACTGCATCCCTCCTCCTTTCCGAAGGTTCGAAGTACTGGGTGTTTGATGAGGCAACACCATTACGCGGCTACCCCCAACCACTAATACATCTTGGCACAGGGCTCCCGACGGATAGAATCCATGCCGCAGTGAGCTGGGAACCCCAGCGCAGGACGTACTACTTCCAAGGAGACAAGTAGGTTTCGCAGAAGTCATTTGGGCATAAATCGTCTTTCTTTTTACATTAATAATTGATGTAAAATTTTGTGGGTGGTGTGCTCATAAAGAGGGCCTGTTTGACATGGGTGCACACCTTCTTGTCCTCCTTGAACACGTCGATTTGTTGAGCTTTAATCATTAGCTTACTGGCTAGTTCTTCTGATCGGTGATTACAAAAGGTGTGAGAATATAACTTCGTGATTAATAATTTGGTTTTTCTCTACTGGTTGGAAAGAAATTTTTGCTGAAAATGTGACTTATGAAATTGTGGCCCAATCTTGAAGCTATCTGCAGGCTGATCCCTGGAAGAACGTTTGTCTCTTGAATGTTTTGCTTCAACTTGTGGCTTTTTCTACACATTTAATCTTTTTTTTCCTTTACTTCTACCGGTCGCATCAGAAATAGAGAAACTTGGTTTCATTGCATTTCATTGTTATTGTGTCATTCACAAATTAAATTAAAAGAACAATACAAATGCCATCATTACACTTCCGCCGCTGAAAGTGGATGGAGGTTATGTTTTCACCCCGTCTGTGTGTTTGTCTGTCTGTGAGCAGGATATCTCAAAACGTTACGGACAAATTCGGCCGAAATTTGGTGGACAGGTTGGGTGCATGACGGGGACGAAGTGATTCGTTTTGGTGAAGAACCAGATCTGGATATGGATGCGGGAATTTTTTAAGTGATTCTTCACCATTGAGTGATCGGGCCAAAATCGATATATAGCATGATATCTCAAAAAGTTATGAACGGATTCGGACAAAACTTGGTGGACAGGTTGGGTGTGTGACGAAGATGAACTGATTCGATTTTGATGCAGATCCAGATCCGAATTTTTAATTTTTTTTTTTCATCATTCTTCACCATTGAGAGATGGGGCCAAAAACGAAAGATAGCATGATATTCCAAAAAGTTGTGGATGGATTATGACGAGACTTGGTAGATGATTTGGGTAGGTGACAAGAACCTGTGGTCAAGTGATTGTCGTCCTGCTTACAGGGGAATTCGCACATTGCGTTCCGCCAAGCATGTCCCTCGGTGTACTGCAGTTAGAGCGGAAGCTGGTGGGCTCTTGACAGAAGAGTCCGAAGCGAAGGCCCGTTGGGCCGGTTACTTCGAGCGGCTGCACTCGGCTGATCCACCAGCTGTTATGTTGGATGTCAGGGGTGTTACAATCCCTGTTGCTGCTGACCTTTCAATCAACTGTGATCCACCTTCGTTTGTGGAAACACAGGCTGTGGTGAACCGGTTGAAATGGGGATCTGTGGGATCTGTGGCATCCATGCTGAACTTCTCAAGGCTGGTAGAAATGCTGCACTCGTGTCGTTGCATGCAGTTCTGTGCTCTGCCTGGAACACGGGCATCATCCTAACTGATTGGAAGAGGGGCCTTGTCCTTCGCAATGTGCGAATTCCCCTGTCAGCAGGACTTGCTTTATCGATTGTGAGACTTGGACTCTGACCAGGGATCTGAGACGGAGATGCAACTCCTTTGGTACCGGGTCTCTTCGGAGAATCCTTGGCTATCGCTGGTCGGACTTTGTGTCCAACGAGCGGTTGCTGAGAGAGACTCAAATGAGATTTGTTACCTGCATCGTCCGTGAGCGTCAACTGCGGCTGTATGGACATGTGGCTCGTTTTTCTTACGCTGATCCTGCTCACCAGATTCTCTCAGCGAGGGAGTCTCGTGAGTAGAGGAGGCCAGTGGGCCGACCACGTTCCTCGTAGTTGCAGCAGGTTGATCGGCATCTCAAGGAGATGGGGGTGGGCCAGGAATCTGCCTGCGGAATGGCCAGATGGAGGCCCCTGGAGTACCGGCGGAAAGTGGACGCAGCGACACGCTGCTCCGGTGTACGCTCCCATACCTGACCTGACCTGACCTGACCTGACTTGACAAGAACAAGCCGATTCGATTTTGGCTCAGGTCCGGATGCAAATCCGACCTATCAGTGGAATACAAAACGTAAACTGTTCAGCCTGGCAGAGGTATGCGCTCTACCGAGTGTTGTTCTAGTTTTAACAATATTTTTGTCCAGATAATTGTTTGTTTTGTGGCGGATGGATGCGTGGCTTACGTTGTTTCCATGACTTTAATATTTGCATGTACAGTAGCTTTAAATTGAATGCCTTACAAATACATCTCAGGAAACAGCATTTTCTAACTATCCCTTCACTGTGCCATGGTCATGTCCTGCACAGGTACTGGCGATACAATGAGGTACGCCATGAGCTCGAGTCCGGGTATCCCAAACCTATCGACGTGTGGGGAATTCCCAGCTTTCCACAGGCTGCTTTCGTTGACAGAAGTGGAGGTGAGTAATAATGCAGAGAAAGAAAGGTCTCGCTCTAACTGCTGGAGGACGTTGGTGTTGCAAGTGACTATTGAACGTCTGTGGTACTTTCAATGTTGTGCATTCAGATTCACTTGCATATTATCCAAGTAATGGGGGAGGGGGTCGGTTGATCAAAATCAAGTGAAGGATGAGGAAAGGATATCATGAATAAAAGGAGGTGAGGGAATGTAGATAGCTGTTATGTTTTTGACATTGTTTATTGTGCTCGACAGTGTATACCTACTTTATGAAAGGAAACAAGTACTGGGCTTTCCACAACAAGGACAATCGTCCAGAGCCAGGATACCCAAAATCGCTACTCGTAGATTGGCTGGGTTGCACCAGCGATGATGTTCTAACGGATGGTGACGAAGAGAACACCAGCGAAGACGAACACAGGCCCACGGTTTTCGGAGACGATGGGCGATCGGATGATGATGATGATGATGATGATGATACGCAAGCTGAGGACAACCCCGAGATGGAGCCCGCTAAACCAGGCGTTGACATCTGGGCCGTGGTCTTGCCGTGCATGCTGATCGCCGGTCTTTTACTCGGCATCATTGCCGTGGTACTGGTACGGCGGCGCGGTGCACCAAAGCCACTTCGTTACTGCCAGCGTTCCATGCAGCAATGGGTTTAAACACCTTTATTTGCCACATCTCCCAGGTTGAATGAAGTGTGACAGACTTCAACTATACCACAGTATACCATATAAATACTATGATATTGCTAAAACTTTACTAATGGGTCTATTTTATTGTACACTGTGGTACAGAGTAATCTTTCAAATTTATTGAAAATTTCACGAGTTGTGTCCTGCCCTGGCCAACACTCTGCGCTGATTGTGTTCTATGCACAATTGCGTCTGGATGCATTCCTCATCGCAGGACGGAATTTTTATGCCTCCTCCACCGTGGTGACCTTATCTCCAGATTTCGCATCCAAACTTCCTGGATAACGCAGTTTGATTGGTGCCATCGCCGACTGAACAACAAACTGACGTTTCATTTCCCAGCACAGAAAACCTCCGTAGCCATCATGATCTGAGCTTCACAAATATTGAGTTGATAGTTATTTGGCGATTATTTACGCCCTTCTTTTATTTCCCTTTCATTTCCTCCTTCTTCTTCTTCTTCTTCTTGTTGTTTTCTTTTTACTCTGCACATTGTCCTTACCACCTCAACCGCCCAAGCTGACGTTACCACTTTGTTATAATTGCTGTTTGGACACCAGATTTTACGCATACAAGTGTTGCCTTAAGCGTATCTGGTATGCCGTGATTGTTTGAGCCGGTTTAGCAGCTTATCGAGCCAAATCGTTCTGTTACTCGGATTCTTGCAGCGACACTGCCTCATCTAAGTCTGCCAATGAGGTCGACTAGAATCGGGGTCTCTTTCCCCCTATAATTTTAAGATCTCAAGTTTTTTTGCTTGCTATAAATCCATATTGCGAGTAGATGCACAAGAAGACCTTTCCAATGTTACAAGCAAATTCTCACGTGTTCTTACCATGATGTGCCTTTTGCCAGGGGGTGGGGAAGAGCCAAACTGTCGTATTTGATGCCACTGCTGTTAACACTGTGATTTAGGGCCCCGTGCCTTCAACACCTAACACTATATTAGTGCCTTTTAAAAATCGATGTGGCATCATCATTTTGTTTACCAATCAAAACCAAAGATGGGTAATGGATATGATGTATCGTTGAGTATTAGCCTTTGTTTAACGATGGAGTTTCACATTTTTTCTGCAGGCTGATCCTTCATTTCCATGTTGTAAGAACCTCTTGTGTTCCGAGCAGCAAGAGATCAATTCTCCCCATTAATGCTTTGAGAGCGTCTCAGATAGTGAAACAGCTTAAGAGAGTCGTAAAGCGGCAAATCATGTTAGTACAAGGATCAAAAATGTGCTTCTCGCCGTAAGCCTTTGTTTCCTGGGCCTCAACTTTGACATGCCCGATCTTTACTTGCACGCCTGATTGTTCATGCCATCTTCCCATGCAGTTCTCCATTCAAGCCAACGTGGTTGGGACTTGCGTGGGTGTATTGGTTCCTGCGCTGGGATGGGTGTTGCTTTCTGTACACGCTGCGGATTTACAGCTTTTGAATGCAAATCGCCATTTTATTTAACTTCTGGAAAACGAATATCCACACGAGTATATTTATACGTACGAGGAATCGATGATTGCGCACCTGGAACAAAACCGGATCGGGTCAAATCGGCGTGGAGGTTGAAGGCAATATATCGCTTGCTTTGGTACGTGTGCTCAAATTGTTTCTCTGTGTTTAGACCGACTGGTATTGCATCTGATTTTTCTGCACGTTGCCACTTTTACAAACGTTCTTGCTCTTCGCTTTTACAGGATGTAATTCCTTACTGGGTGTACAGAGTATGCATTAAAACAATTTTTGTATTTGCTTCAGGGCTGAACAGAAAATCCATAACTCATATAGATATATATGTATATATACACGTATACACCCTCCCTCGATGCGAAGTAGGTAACCTTGAAAAAATTTCGATCAGCTTCAATTCTGCAAGTTTTTTTTTTAAAAATCAGTGGCATCTGACAGCTCAGTCAATAATTTAGTGCTACCCTTCAGCTCCCTCCAAATTTTACAAACTTCTAGTTGAACTTCCTGTTTTCTCCTTTTCGGAAATGCAGTCTCTCTCTCTGTCTGTCTGTCTGTCTGTCTGTCTGTCTGTCTGTCTGTCTGTCTGTCTGTCTGTCTGTCTCTCTCTCTCTCTCTCTCTCTCTCTCTCTCTCTCTCTCTCTCTCTCTCTCTCTCTCTCTCTCTCTCTCTCTCTCTCTCTCTCTCTCCTCTCTCTCTCTCTCTCTCTTTTTTCTTTGAATTTGATCTAAACTGGGCCTCAGACAGTTTTAGAAGAATTCAACCGAAAACAAGGTCGTTCTAAATTGACATGTTCTGTCTGCGCTCATAAAGATGAAGTCACATGACTGTGACTCTGAAACCCTCACCCCCCTCCTTTCTGTGACACTCTAAGAAACATCCTCCTCCCCCCACCCTGGCCACCAAAGCATGACATATTTTGTGTATAGCCCCATCATGAAGTTTTATTAGAGGCAATGTCTTTTTTTGGAATACTCACCTCCAAAAGCTTAACTTGATGTAGACATCTTCACAATAGCAAGAGATACCTGCTATTTTTCTTGTTCTTCGCACTTCATTTGTACTCCTATTTTATCGGCATTTAATCAGAGGTCTGGATAAACTTTGTAGGGAAGAACTGGACATGAAGAGAAAATGAAAAGTTAGATTTCTGTAAGAGGAGAAGAGTGAAGTTGATGAACCTCGGATTGTGTAATTTGTGTAATGGAGGGACTGAGATTTGTAGGTCAAACCAGATTCTTCTTACCTTCGGAGTTTATCCTCCTTGCGCCATCAGCATAATCGAGCAACAATAGACGAATCGAAAACGTGTGCGCAGGCACACTGTGGTTTAGCCATCGAGGATGCTGGGTAAAGAGAAGAATCACATTCTTGGGGGTTTGGCTCCAAGCCTGTAGTTCTGAAGCTGATATTTATTTGCACTGCTGAGGTCTGCTTTGGCTTGATTGTTCGAGCTTTGTCCTTTTACCTCGCGTGATGTAACCACCGTCCCGAGACCTGACGTCTCCTTTTGGTTTTCATAGTTTAAGGCTCTAGATTAGACAACATTGTGAATGCGTAGAACACCATTTGAGCGGTGACACCATTATCGTCAGCTGTTAGTTCCTTGAGGCTTTGCGTTGAAAATACCAGACAGAGAGTGAAAAGCCGTTTTTATGCCAAATATCTTTTGGCCCTGACATGCTGAGGCAGCTAGAAATGGGCCTCGTTGGCAAGGAACGTCGCTTAGTCTGCTTTTCAGCTGTGTAAACGACACAGAACCGGCCTGTGTTTCATCCATTTGCAATAGGGATCCGATGGGCCTGGCGGGGGAGGCGTACCTTTCGGGAGATACACTCGACGATGTTTCCGCAGGCAATACACGGACGTCACCTTTCCATTGCATATCAAGCCTGTACTGAACTACGCAATGAAGAAATCTTTCAAGTTTGGCATCATTTCAGTTTCTATAGGAAAATGAAGCATGTTTACAAAACTGCTGCAATCGTAAAACTGTAATATCAGGCCAGACATTGCATTTGTTCTGGAAAACAAATGCAGCCTTTGGTTAGATAAAAACCACTAGCCACCTGTAATTCCTTCACATTCTGTTTTCTTTTGTATATGTTTCTGTGAATCTTTCCTTTTGCTGAAATTTTTTGCACTGTCGGGTTCATTCCTTGGTGTAAGGTTATTGGCATAAATGTTTTAGTAAACAAAAAAAAAATTTTTGATAATGTAATAATAATTATTGTTTTGGCCTCGACCTGCAGGACAGGGAGGTCTGTTTGTGATTTGTATGTTTCGAAACGACTTAAGATCCTCGTAACAGCATGGCATGCACCCATTTTGTGCATCGATTCACTTATTTTCTTTTCTTTTCTTTTTTTTTTATACCTTGTGCATGGCTTTGCAGGCCCGAGATTTAATGGCAGACAAAATAAATTAATCTTGTTTTGTGTTCCCTGCGTATGTGTGTGCACGCACTTTTCAACCACTGCATTGAGTCGGGGAGATTAGAATGGAATGAGGACATGTGATGTATGAGCAACATTGTGTACTCTACTAACCAGGACACCATGGGGGTGGGTGGGGGAGGGGGTTAAAAAGTTCTCCAACCCCCAAATATTACGGAATGAAGGAGATGTTGGACCTTTTAGCTACGGTTTCACATTAGGGTTGCACGTTCTTCCTATCGGTGGGTGAGTTTTAGTTTCTCGATTCACCTGCAAGTTACGTCGTGTTTCTTTTGGTTGTGAAAGATTTTCTTGGACAGGGGAAAAAACTTTTTGACTCCCCTTGAACGGTCTTGATCAAAATCCATGTCAGACCAAGCGTCAAACTGAGTTTGGATATTATGGTATGCAGGTCTGTTGTGGACTGCATTGTCACTCATCTTTGACCCAAAGTACGAATTACCCTATTGCGATTTACCTCATGTAAAAATTACCCCATTGTAATTCTTACAGGAGAAGCATGCATGAAATGTAGTGTAGTGTTGAAAATATCACCAGAATAGATGTTGGCATCCGAGATCCAGGCCCGCATCCGGGATCCAGGCCCGCATCCGGGATCCAGGCCCGCATCCGGGATCCAGGCCCGAATCCAGGATCCAGGCCCGCATCCCACATCTAGAATCGAGGCCCGCATCCGGGATCCAGGCCCGCATCCGGGATCCAGGCCCGCATCCGGGATCCAGGCCCGAATACAGGATCCAGGCCCGCATCCCACATCTAGAATCGAGGCCCGCATCCAGGATCCAGGCCCGCATCCAGGATCCAGACCCGCATCCAGGATCCAGGATCCAGGCCCGCATCCACATCGACTGTTTTGCTGAGGGTACATCAAGCCAGTTGTGTGAGCGATTAATTGTAAATGAATGAAGCTATTTGGTTGTCATTGTTGTTGTTGTGGTGATAATATTTGTTTTCTCCTCGATTCATGCTGAACACAATGGGTACATCTCCATGCTGCTGTTTTAATGAAAGCTTGAAAGGTGATTGAACGTTTCTTTTTAAAAGACTGGTGTGAACATTTCCTTGTGTTGTTTTGACAAGTGCTGGTTCTAACGCTTCGTTCGTTCGTTTTGTATCTATTGCAAAGTTTTTGACGCAACTTCCTTGTTTCATCTGAAATTTTAAACTTTTCTGCTTGTTTTCTCCGTTTTTATTGAAATGTTAATTTGTGTTTTAATAATTACAGTAGTAACAGTAGACTGGTTGGGGGTACTTTTATTAGATTTTGCACACATTTCAAATAAAATTAACTTGTTTAAAATAATTGTCTGCATTATGGTTTGTACATGGTTATCAGTTGAAGCTGTCTAACCTGGGTTCGAATATCGACCCAGCTATAAACTGTCGTCCTGGTGCTTCGCATGTTGGGAGAGGCATCAACGTGTGTGTTGAAATGGGCGATCCGTCTGCTGACGTTAGTTTGTGGACCTTCAAGATCTCACGGTGTCTTACGAAGAGTAGGCGAGCTATCGCGGGCACCATGGCCAAATTCCAAATTGCTGCTCAACTACTTTAAAGGCAATGGCAAACCACCAAGTATAACCCTCACCAAGAAACTGCTTCGGCAGCACCGACGCTCTGTGACGGAGTATGGTACATTGGAACCAGAATACTCCGCCGATGTTGCTCTTTGAATGAAACTCAACACAAAATTAATGGTTTGAATTTATGAAGGATTTGTCCAAGGAGTTATTTTTTTCAAATTGCCGCTTTTACATTGTTTCCGATATTTACAATGAGCATCGCTACATGGATGGAATCCCCTGCACAAAACAATGCAAAGTTGTATGAACGGAGTCGTCTGTGTATTACATGAGGGAGCAAAAAGTGTAAATGCTAAAAGGGGAAATGATGCAGAAAATGGGGGCGATAAAGGAATTTTGGGATAAAACAAAGGATATGCATGATGGATAGGTTACATACATACAATGGGAGCATGCGCTTTTCATAGCGCGTCGCTGTGTCCACTTTTCACAGGTACGCCAGGGGCTTCCGTCTGAACATCCCCCAGGTAGAGGTCTGGCCCATCTGCATCTCTTAGGGATAGGACATCCCAGACACCCACTCGAAGGGACTGCCTCAGGTTAACTCGAGGAGACTGCCGTCTGGTGGACTACACCTCAGCACCACCCTGCCATACACCTCGGTGTGTTTTTGCAGAATTAAGTGTTTTACGGTGGCCGGAGTGCAAATCCTGCCACCAACCTCCTGGGGGAAGGTAACCAACTGCATGGGGACGTCCGCAGACACAGTTGAGCACCAGATGTGGATGGCCGTCGGCTCACAAGGAGCTCCTCCGTCCTTCGACAGGTTTTGTATTTAATCCTACTGGGTGTCCATGTCCACTCACCCTCGACACCAGGAGGACCTGGCCGGGGGAGACAGTTTACTCACCGACAACCTGACCACGTCATTTTTTATGTCCAGAAAATTGTAGATTGCCCTTTAGTTGCAAGGATAAGAAAGAAAAACAATTTTTTTGTGCAGCATTGACGGTACACTTATCAAATGTCGAGATTCCATGTGCACAAACCTATGAATGGAAAGGGAGTGTATAAACACAATCCTGGGGCATGATGTCACACACCCCGACAAGGTTCCAGAAACACGACAGTGGAACGAAAAAAGGAGTGTCTGTGGTGAGACGACCATTCATGTTGACGGTGAAATCCATCCCAAAAATGAGAACTATTCTGACCACCATTTCGTAAACAATAAGCGTGGATTGCTTTGTGACTGTTTTACAAAACTTTGATGTGTTCCTTTCGTACAGGCATCATTTAGGCTCGGAGAAGAGGTTCAAACGTCACAAAGGTGGAGATAATGGTAGAGTGCATTTGTGGAACTCGAGAAACATACATCGAGAGGTAACCACGCAAACAAAAGGAATGGGTCAAAAACTATAGTCGGCCAAGAGATCCGTAATTTGAACACTTCACAAGTCATCCCGTCTGCTGACATTAGTTGTTGGACATTAAATATCCCATGGTGTCCTTCATGAAGAGTCGGTGAGCTATCGCCGGCACCATGGACAAATTCCAAATTCCTGCTCCAACGTACCATTTTGCATCGCTGAGTTTGCATTGTGTGGTTACAAAAAAAATTTTGTTTAAGTATTTAATTTTCCACCGAGTTTTAAATGTTGATAAAACGTTTTATCAACAACTCGGTAGAGAGCATCTGGTTTGTGTACACTGATAGATCAGATCTGGATCTGGATTCGGACCTTGACCAAAATCGAATCGGCTCGTTCTTGTCACCTACCCAACCCATCCACCAAGTTTTGTCATAACATGTTCACAACTTTTTGAAATATCATGTTATATATTGTTGATAGCCCCTATCTCTCAATAGTGGAGAATCACGAAAATTATCGGATCCACCACCAAATTTCGTCCAGATACGTCCACAACTTTTTGAGATATCCTGTAGACAAACGAACGAGAAGACGTCGTGCAGAGCACGGTACAAAATCCATAAAACAAATTTGATCTCAAAAATAATTGGCTGGTTGAATTCAGTGACCTGAAATATAAAAAAACTCTTCAAATTTCAAGTCAATGGGATGAAAATTGAGGGTTTTAGAAACACCACCTTAGATGTTAACCTTGGGCCGATGTTGATTTTTGACCTCAAAAACAATAGGCTTCTTCCTTATGATAAACTCCACCATGTGGTGACGTTTCATGACTATCGGTTTAAAATTGTGACCTGTAGGTGATGAACAGACAGAATAACAAAAATGGACTTTCCAATATACGTGAAAAATCTTCGATTTTGCAAGTAACAAACAAACAAATAGAAAGGGGGTGAAAACATAACCTCCTTCACCTTCGGTGGTGGAGGTCATGAGTGGAGGTGAGCAGTGATCCTGAATTTAAGTCGTTTCACCAGAAGGGGGTCTGAATGTGGACCGTGTGAGCCCTGTAATGAACCTGGGAAGGACAACGCGCAGAAACAGCAGAGGCTGCAAGACCAGAAAGGAGGCAGAAGAAAACAGAGAAACCACCGACCTGTCTGCGATGGCGAAGTGATAGACCCATAGACTCAGCTTCATCACGAGAGATTCCAATAATCTTGAAAGCCTCGGTTTCCACTGCGTCAAGCTGAGCAACATGTGAGGCAGGGGAGCCAGCCCAGAGGGGAGAGCAGGACTCCATCAAGCTGTGGATTGTAGGTGGATAAGAGTTCAGGTGTGATAGGTAATGTGATGAGAGTGATCATTTATTCCACTCTGTTCATTATCTTAAGACGAGTTGTGGTTCTACACGACCGGTCAGAAGTTTAAGAGCACCCCCATTTTTCCAGTTTTTACTGAAATTTAAGCAGTTTAATGTTTCAATGTACTCTGAAAATTAAAGCACAGAACAAATAAACAATTATAGATAAAAAGAAATCATTGAATCGTTTTGTTGAACGAAATTTAATCCAAACTTTTGACTCATCAAAGTAGCCACCTTTTGCAGATATAACAGCCGAACAACTCGTGGCATTCTTTCTACAATGGAAATCAAATATTGTTCGGAAAGTTCTTCCCAACACTGTTGCTGAAGTTCTTACAAATGTGTTGCACTTGTTGGTTGCTTTGCTTTCATCCTTCTGTCCAGTTCATCCCAAACCAGCTCGATGGGGTTTAAGTCTGGAGACTGTGCTGGCCATTCCATGATTTAAAGCCTACCATCTTGTTCTTTTCTTCTAAGGTAGTTCTGACATAGCCTGGAGGGATGTTTTGGGTCGTTATCTTGCTGTAGGATGAACCCCTGACCAACTAGGTGTAGACCAGAGGGTGTTGCATGGCGCTGCAAAATGCTGTGGTAGCCCTTTTGGTTCAGGGTGCCAGTCACTCTGTGCAAGTCGCCGACTCTGGATCCAGCAAAAGAGCCCCAGATCATCACACGTCCTCCTCCATGTTTGACAGTTGGTGTCACACACTGAGGAACCATCCTTTCGCCGACTCGACAGAGTACAAAAACCCTGCGTGAGGAACCGAAGATTTCAAATTTTGATTCATCGGTCCATAAGACCTTCCTCCAGTTTTCAGTAGTCCACTGGTGGTGCTTCATGGCCCAGGCAAGCCTCTTTATCTTATTTTTCCATCTTAGCAATGGCTTTCTTACTGACACTCGACCTGTCAAACCTGCAGCTCAAAGTCTTCTGTTCACAGTTGAAACTGAGACTTCCTTACTTCGACCAGTGTTAAGCTGTGCTCAAGCTGCCGTCCTGTGAGCCGCCTATCACGCAAGCTGTTGACTCTCAGAAACTTGTCTTCTGATTGTGTTGTGGCTTTGGGTCTGCCAGACCTCTTCCTGACAGAGTTTCCTCCAGTTTCCAAGTGCCTTTTGATGGTGTAGGAAACTGTCCTCACTGATACCTTAGCTTTGTTTGCAATTTCTCTAAAGGAAAGAGACACTTTTAAGGGTTATAATGGTCTGTCTGTCTTCCTTTGTTAATTGTCTTTTTCTCTCCATTATGACGGCAATATACTACTTCCTGCAGTGCAATATTGTCCAAATTATGCTTCAGAGGGTGTAGCAACACAGTTTGTTCCAACACTGCTTTTATACAGACAGAGGGTTTGTCACTGATCAACCAAAGTTGGGACACCTGTAGGAATTGTTTGCATCAACTTTCAAGGGTTAATTTACTTACGTTGCTGCAGAACAGCTGCAGTTTCTAACCTATTACTTGTTCCCTGAAAAGGGCCTTTTTTAACAACTCTGAAATTTACATTATTTTTCAGTTTTTGGTACCCTAAACATTTTTTTTTTAACCACTGGAAGTTTACCGCTTTGCTTTGTGCCATTTCAGGTTATTCACTGGACTTGAACTGCTATAATTTCAGTAAAAACTGGAAAAATGTGGGTGTTCTAAAACTTTTGACCGGTAGTGTAGTTTCTAATGGAGTGTTTGAATTCGGGTTTTTCGGTATTAATGTCGGATTTCACTACAAATGGCCTCTACCTTCAAGATCAATAACAGCTTGGCCGACTTCCCTCAAATTTTCCATACGTGTTTAGGGCCCCCATGAGAAGGTTTTCAGTGCAAATTAAATTTGACCCCGACCACCGAAACCCACCCCCAAGTCTTACCATCTTCCTCTTTATATTGTATACACAGGTGTGATTATCTAAGATACCTGTCTGCAATCTTACGTATGGCCACGACGTGAGTATATATCGTGCTGCATTAAATTGAATTATGTATTTTTCCTTGCCAGGTCAAAGTTGAACTCATCTGAGACATTCACAATGACGTAACCCTCCATCCACTTTCGGGGGAGCAGGTGAAGAAGCTCTTTGCCAAATGTAGAGATTCTATCTGGTCTCTTCATCCGGTAAACACAAACACACACACACACACACACACACACACACACACACACACACACACACACACACACACACACACACATTTTAATTGTTTCCCCCACTTGACAATCTTACCGAAGATAGGGTCTGAATGGATCCCTGTTTTAAAATTAACATAACGGGGGAAGGGTCGAGACCAAAAACGAAGAGCCCCCCCCCCACCCCCAGCTTACAAAAATGAAAGGACGATGGGATAATATAATCAGGATGAGGGTTCCACAAATGATTGGCCCATAGTAAAATAAAGAAGAGGCGAGAGGGGCTTCAGGGAACCTTGCGGAAAAACAAGGGGCGTTCCAGATGGCAGCAACAGTGTAAAATATTAGTACTGGCATCAGAAGGGCCTCCCAGAATGCAATGCCTGGTGCGGCTTCAGTCGTGAACTGGCAGAGAAAGGGACCCAAGATGATGCATTGGATGATGAGGCAGCCTCCCATGGCATTACATGGGCTCGGGCCTTTAGCTTTATGGTGGCAATCCGTTGGGAACACCGTAGCCAGCCCTGCAGGACCAGGAACGTAGCCAGTAAAGCAGAAAGAACTCCCAAAAACCCACAACCCCTCCATCCAACGGCCTGCCCCAAAAGCTTGCAACAGAACCAATGTTCGGCGAAAGGCTCCTAAGGGATAAGTGGTGGTACCGCCCCGGGCGGCTGCGAGCAACATGCCACCTCCAATCCTGGTTGTATATAATGAATGCTTCATGTAACTTTAGCTGGTTTTCAGATATCACTTGTTTACAACTCCAAAACGATTGTTCCCCAAAAAAATGTCAATAACGGAGCTGCCTTATCCTGTCATTTTGTACTGCTAACAAAATGCCCACCCCCAAACAGTCATGTCATGTGACACCAACCTCATGGCCCACCTCTAAACAGTCATGTCATGTGACACTAACCTCATGGCCCACCTCTAAACAGTCATGCCATGTGACACTAACCTCATGGCCCACCTACCACTAAACAGTCATGTCATGTGACACTAACCTCATGGCCCACCTACCCCCAAACAGTCATGTCATGTGACACTAACCTCATGGCCCACCTCTAAACAGTCATGTCATGTGACACTAACCTCATGGCCCACCTCTAAACAGTCATGTCATGTGACACCAACCTCATAGCCCACCTCTAAACAGTCATGTCACATAATACCAACCTCATGGCCCACCTCTAAACAGTCATGTCATGTGACACTAACCTCATGGCCCACCTCTAAACAGTCATGCCATGTGACACTAACCTCATGGCCCACCTACCACTAAACAGTCATGTCATGTGACACCAACCTCATGGCCCACCTCTAAACAGTCATGTCATGTGACACCAACCTCATGGCCCACCTCTAAACAGTCATGTCATGTGACACTAACCTCATGGCCCACCTCTAAACAGTCATGTCATGTGACACCAACCTCATAGCCCACCTCTAAACAGTCATGTCATGTGACACTAACCTCATGGCCCACCTCTAAACAGTCATGTCATGTGACACCAACCTCATGGCCCACCTCTAAACAGTCATGTCACATAATACCAACCTCATGGCCCATCTACCACTAAACAGTCATGTCATGTGACACCAACCTCATGGCCCACCTCTAAACAGTCATGTCATGTGACACCAACCTCATGGCCCACCTCTAAACAGTCATGTCATGTGACACCAACCTCATGGCCCACCTCTAAACAGTCATGTCATGTGACACTAACCTCATGGCCCACCTCTAAACAGTCATGTCATGTGACACCAACCTCATAGCCCACCTCTAAACAGTCATGTCACATAATACCAACCTCATGGCCCACCTCTAAACAGTCATGTCATGTGACACCAACCTCATGGCCCACCTCTAAACAGTCATGCCATGTGACACTAACCTCATGGCCCACCTCTAAACAGTCATGTCATGTGACACCAACCTCATGGCCCACCTCTAAACAGTCATGTCATGTGACACTAACCTCATGGCCCACCTCTAAACAGTCATGTCATGTGACACCAACCTCATAGCCCACCTCTAAACAGTCATGTCATGTGACACTAACCTCATGGCCCACCTCTAAACAGTCATGTCATGTGACACCAACCTCATGGCCCACCTCTAAACAGTCATGTCACATAATACCAACCTCATGGCCCATCTACCACTAAACAGTCATGTCATGTGACACCAACCTCATGGCCCACCTCTAAACAGTCATGTCATGTGACACCAACCTCATGGCCCACCTCTAAACAGTCATGTCATGTGACACCAACCTCATGGCCCACCTCTAAACAGTCATGTCATGTGACACTAACCTCATGGCCCACCTCTAAACAGTCATGTCATGTGACACCAACCTCATAGCCCACCTCTAAACAGTCATGTCACATAATACCAACCTCATGGCCCACCTCTAAACAGTCATGTCATGTGACACCAACCTCATGGCCCACCTCTAAACAGTCATGCCATGTGACACTAACCTCATGGCCCACCTCTAAACAGTCATGTCATGTGACACTAACCTCATGGCCCACCTCTAAACAGTCATGTCATGTGACACCAACCTCATGGCCCACCTCTAAACAGTCATGTCACATAATACCAACCTCATGGCCCACCTACCACTAAACAGTCATGCCACATGACACCAACTTCAAGGCACACCTCTAAACAGTCATGTTACGTGACAACAACCTCATGGCCCCCCTCCCAGTAAATAGTCATGTCACGTGACACTAACCTCATGGCCCACCTACCACTAAACAGTCATGTCACATAATACCAACCTCATTGCCCGCATCCAGTCATGTCACGTGACACCAACCTCATGACCCGTCCTATCAGTTGTTGCCTTTCCTTTCTGCTCTTGCTAACTGTGTTTGTTTACCTGTTCAAAGTGCACCTGCTTCGTTTGCGTCTGAAATGTGTAACCCGTCCACCCCATTGGTTTAACTCTTCAATAAGAGCCTCTGTACCCATTCTAAAGAGCTTATCCACAAACTTCAAAAGTGATCAACCTTCCACCTCCTCCCCCCTCACTTCCCTGCTCTCCATTTTTAAAGGGAATGGATAATTGTGACTCATAGGAATCCACAAAATTGATGTTCAGTGCACAATGAATCAACGACCTTGTGAAACCATTTAACAAGAAAGGTCAGGAGGTCATTGGAGATGTAAAATGAGTGACCTGAAGGAATTCTGCTGGGAACGCACTGATTATTTTTGTAAATGTCCAAGGTCAAAGGTCACTGATCATTGGGGGCTCGTGTGACCCGGTCCTGCTGCTGCTAAGTGCAATGAGGATTCCTGGAGAGGAAACGGTTTTAATGTGATATTGGAGTGGCACGTCAAGCGAGTCCCCATTTGGCGCACACCACACTTAGTCACTCACCGAGTACATAGGAGTGCAGGAAGCACTCGTTATAAAGTTGCATCACCTCTGGTACGAATCCACAACATGGTCTAGTGATAGGTGGTCTGAGAGTTCCAGAATCCTAAACCTGGTTTTACCCTCTCCATAAGTTCAATGTGCTCATCCCCATTATGACATCACTCCATTGTCATCTGTCATCTGTGGAACCAACTCCCCGTGCCTGTTGTTTCGTGCCCCTTCCTCCACTCTGGAGTTCTGCTCATCCTCAGTCACCTCTTGCTCTTCTCATCTCACCGACACACTCCCACTCCTCCTCCTCCTCCTTCCCTTTGTTTGTCTTCTTGTCCCCCTTTGATCTACTGGCAGCCTGTGAATCTGGGGTGCGTTCCATGACCAATCAGCTGGCAGAGCGCTCGCCAAGCGGTTTAAGCACTCAAACAAGCACTCCAAAGAAACGGTTGCGCTCGCCAAGCGGCTTAAGCAAGCACTCCAAAGAAACGGCCGCGCTCGCCAAGCGGCTTAAGCACTCAAACAAGCACTCCCAAGAAAAGGTTGCGCTCGCCAAGCGGCTTAAGCACTCAAGCAAGCACTCCAAAGATACGGTTGCTAAGGAACGGCTGGCTTGGCAAGCGATAGCAAGCTCATTGCGAATGTCATGGTACACAGCCCGACTGCCCTCTGTCGTTAAGCACCTCCATGTGCCGATCACTGGTGTGCATCACGAAGTACGCTCGTCCGTACGTTAAGCCGGATGATACATCTGCTCGTACAAGTGCACGGCGAAGATATCCTTCGCATGGAGAAGGCAAGTCATCGCCGGTACCTCCTGAACAAATTACAGTACAATCAAATGTGTTCCCAAGGCACACGTCACGCTCCGCGCAATGACGTCAACCAGCAAGCACGTGCCGTGCACGAATGATCATGAAGGAATAAATGAAAGAATGAGGTATAAAAAAAACGATTTTATATAATCCACGTCGAGTTTCTCGAACGCGTCTTGTATCACCGAGGGAAATTTAACAAATGTTATTTTGAAATCTCGCGTCGTTATCCGTCGATGAACCCAAAATGGACGTGATGACGTCAGCCGCAAAGAGCGGCGTGCTTTGCGATGCAGCGCCCCCTTCTGGCGTTGCACTATAACGACGGTGAAATCCAAAGAACCCGAATTCGTGTTCATGGGAATCTTCGCCAACTTTATCACCTCCTCGAGTCCTAAATCGAGGTGGATAAACTCCACGATGCAGGTTAAATTATTTACCCCGTGCAGTATGGCGGCTGGGCGAGGAACAAAGGCTCAGGGAGGAGGACGACGTGTCATCATATCCCGGACCATGATGATGATGGTGATGGTGGTGATAGTGATGGTGGTGATAGTGATGGTGGTGATGGTGGTGATGATGATGGTGATGATGATGGTGATGATGGTGATGGTGGTGATGATGATGGTGATGATGATGGTGATGGTGGTGATGATGATGGTGATGATGATGGTGATGATGGTGATGGTGGTGATGATGATGGTGATGGTGGTGATGATGATGGTGATGGTGGTGATGATGATGGTGATGGTGGTGATGATGATGGTGATGATGGTGATGGTGGTGATGATGATGGTGATGATGGTGATGATGATGGTGATGGTGGTGATGATGATGGTGATGGTGGTGATGATGATGGTGATGGTGGTGATGATGATGGTGATGGTGGTGATGATGATGGTGATGATGGTGATGGTGGTGATGATGGTGATGGTGGTGATGATGATGATGGTGATGGTGATGGTGATGATGGTGATGATGGTAATGGTGATGGTGATTATGATGATGGTGATGGTGATGAACATCCTGAACGTCGTCGCTGTACATCACCAGACCCACGGATTGACGGCGTTACGAGAAGCATCACGTGAAAATGAGGCACATTCAAAATAAATAATCTTATGTTCATGCTGTACAGTAACAGAGGCTGTACAGTACAGTTCATGCTGTACATTAACATGCTGTACCTGTACCTGTACTACCTTGATGTTCTCAGGAGGAACTCAGTGATGCTCGAGATAAGTTCATGTAAAGGGGTGGACTACATATACAGGTTAAAACCCATCAGTACGTCGTTATTCTGTGTTCCTTGAAAAGGAAAGCACGAAAGATAATGTGCACATGTGTGTGATTTATTTACTTAAAAAATTGGCACCCCTCAAGATGAACCCTATTCTTCTTCACCCTGTGTTCCCCACCCCATCCCTCTCCCTTCCCCAGGTCTCCAGTTCTCTTTGTTCCCCACCCCATCCCTCTCCCTTCCACAGGTCTCCTATTGTCTTTGTTCCCCACCCCATCCCTCTCCCTTCCCCAGGTCTCCAGTTCTCTTTGTTCCCCACCCCATCCCTCTCCCTTCCACAGGTCTCCTATTGTTTGTTCCCCACCCCCATCCCTTCCACAGGTCTCCTATTGTCTTTGTTCCCCACCATTTAGTGCTTCCCTCTTATGTTTCTTCCATGAGCCTCGTCTTGGCACACAAAAAATAAACTTTACTGGAGCATTACTTTTGAGGTTCCTCCTAAGACCACAGAGGTCGTCCAGCATGTACACGAGATTTTTTTTTCAATGTGCCTTATTTTCAAATCGAGCATTTTCCACAAGTCATGGAATGTCCCTTATTTTCTGGTTTGCCACATGGCACACACCAGATAAGGAGGTCTTTTCGATGCCGCTGGCATTTTCCCCAAGAATGGATATTATATCGAGCTCATCCTCTTCCAAGTGGTGTCTCAGTACCTCGAGTGGTTCGATTGCGTTTAAAGGTCAGGGATATGGATTTCCCATTACAGATTGAACATTGTTGGCCTCAAACCAGTAGTGTACTGTAACAATATCTGGAGTGTAACGGTGTCTGAAACGTCACAATGAACGCCCCAGCGTGTAAAGAACACGAGCTGTCCCAAGACTTTTGCCGACGGATCTTCAAACCATCATTTGGAACCGTTTTGTAACTTTGAAAAACTTTTCCTTGCCAAATATGCAGCATGTGGTCTCTCCACCTCTCACCCCCAAACAATGTGCTGCAGCCCCCCCCCCCAACCCTGACTAAATACCTGTTCAATCCGTACAGGTGAATGTGTAATTACTCCGCACGCGAAGCAATTGGTCTAATCTGTGTACAGAAGTCGGTTGGATCGAGGAACTTGTCAATTAAATGTTACATTTTGAACACTGGAAAACACGAACCGGCAGTTTAGCAGGACTTTGGCTCTGAATTTGGTGAAATGCATGAAATGTCATCCCGTTTGCACCTGTGTGGCGAGGAGTAAGGTAACTGTTTTACTATGTCTCCCTGTCTGGCAATCAAAAAAATTGGAAATCATTCCAAACAGGAGACTTCCTGTTTTGAAAGACTTCATAAAGGACACAAACAAGAAGCACGAATAACTTATGCAATGCGTTAAAATATAATGGTGGAACAAGTACGACGCCCTGACAGGGGTGAACTAAAAAATTACCCCCGTGCGGGAGTGACGGTCATCTCTGCGAGAAAATATATAGCCTCCTGAAGGTAGGACAGTTTTTGCAAACTTTGAAGTCACGTGATGCGAAAACGAATATCGAAAATCCGTCCCGACCAAATTTAGATATTGTCCCATAGATTCATATGTCACAATCAAATTCAAGATCGCTTGAGAAATGGTGGAGGAGATAGAATTTGAAAATCGTCATTTTCGCAACTTCAAAGGCCTCGTGACCTTGACCTTGGGTGACCTTGAAAGTCATACCATCGTGTAACGTCTCATCGACCTCTATCAGGATCACGAATGACCAGATCTCCTGCTTCAACTTCATTGTGAACGGACGGATGGACAGATGGACGGATCGTCACCTCTCCTCTCAACACCAATATTATTAGGTCATGCTCGAAGAGATGACCTAAAAAGGGTTTTTTCTTCTTCTTCTTTTTTTTTCCACAACTTTTAAAATCTTAAATTTAATAATATCGTTGAACAATGCAGAACACAAATCACCTTCTTGGCACTTTCAAAAACCTCCAGTTTACAGTAGGTACACAAAATTTACACCATTTCGACCCATCAACTTCACCACTCACACTCAGCATTAGGGAATATCGAGATTCAGACAAAATGTCGGTCATGCTCAGAGAGGGGGGGGGGGGGGGGGGGAGAGAGAGAGAGAAAGAGAAAGAGAAAGAGAAAGAGAAACACGGAGAGAGAGACACGGAGAGAGAGGGGGAGCCGGAGACGGAGAGAGAGGGGGAGCCAGAGACGGAGAGAGAGGGGGAGCCAGAGACGGAGAGAGGGGAAACAGACGGAGAGAGGGGAGAGGGGGAGACAGAGACAGAGACGGAGAGAGGGGAGAGGGGGAGACAGAGACGGAGAGAGGGGGAGACAGAGACGGAGAGAGGGGAGAGGGGGAGACAGAGACGGAGAGAGGGGAGAGGGGGAGACAGAGACGGAGAGAGGGGAGAGGGGGAGACAGAGACTGAGAGAGGGGAGAGGGGGAGACAGAGACGGAGAGAGGGGGAGACAGAGAGGGAGAGAGGGGAGACAGAGACGGAGAGAGGGGAGACAGAGACGGAGAGAGGGGAGACAGAGACGGAGAGAGGGCAGGCAGAGACGGAGAGAGGGGGAGAGGGGGAGACAGAGACAGAGACGGAGAGAGGGGAGAGGGGGAGACAGAGACGGAGAGAGGGGGAGACAGAGACGGAGAGAGGGGAGAGGGGGAGACAGAGACGGAGAGAGGGGAGAGGGGGAGACAGAGACGGAGAGAGGGGAGAGGGGGAGACAGAGACGGAGAGAGGGGAGAGGGGGAGACAGAGACTGAGAGAGGGGAGAGGGGGAGACAGAGACGGAGAGAGGGGGAGACAGAGACGGAGAGAGGGGAGACAGAGACGGAGAGAGGGGAGACAGAGACGGAGAGAGGGGAGACAGAGACGGAGAGAGGGGAGAAAGAGACGGAGAGAGGGGAGACAGAGAAGGAGAGAGGGGAGACAAAGACGGAGAGAGGGGAGACAGAGACGGAGAGAGGGGAGACAGAGACGGAGAGAGGGGAGACAGAGACGGAGAGAGGGGAGAGGGGAGACAGAGACAGAGAGAGGGGAGACAGAGAGAGGGGAGACAGAGACGGAGAGAGGGGAGACAGAGACGGAGAGAGGGGAGACAGAGACGGAGAGAGGGGAGACAGAGACGGAGAGAGGGGAGACAGAGACGGAGAGAGGGGAGACAGAGACGGAGAGAGGGGAGACAGAGACGGAGAGAGGGGAGACAGAGACTGAGAGAGGGGAGCCAGAGACGGAGAGAGGGGAGACAGAGACGGAGAGAGGGGAGACAGAGCCAGAGAGAGGGGAGACAGAGACAGAGAGAGGGGAGCCAGAGAGAGGGGAGACAGAGACGGAGAGAGGGGAGACAGAGACGGAGAGAGGGGAGACAGAGACGGAGAGAGGGGAGAGGGGGAGACAGAGAGAGGGGAGAGGGGGAGACAGAGACGGAGAGAGGAGAGAGGGGGAGACAGAGACGGAGAGAGGGGAGAGGGGGAGACAGAGACGGAGAGAGGGGAGAGGGGGAGACAGAGACGGAGAGAGGGGAGAGGGGAGACAGAGACGGAGAGAGGGGAGAGGGGGAGACAGAGACGGAGAGAGGGGGAGACAGAGACGGAGAGAGGGGGAGACAGAGACGGAGAGAGGGGGAGACAGACGGAGAGAGGGGGAGACAGACGGAGAGAGGGGGAGACAGACGGAGAGAGGGGGAGACAGAGACGGAGAGAGGGGGAGACAGAGACGGAGAGAGGGGGAGACAGAGACGGAGAGAGGGGGAGACAGAGACGGAGAGAGGGGAGAGGGGGAGACAGAGACAGAGAGGGGGAGACAGAGACAGAGAGGGGGAGACGGAGAGAGGGGAGAGGGGGAGACAGAGACTGAGAGAGGGGAGAGGGGGAGACAGAGACTGAGAGAGGGGGAGACAGAGACGGAGAGAGGGGAGAGGGGGAGACAGAGACTGAGAGAGGGGGAGACAGATGGACAGATTAAAAGCCTTGTCACACGTCCTTTTTCTCAACACTGTGTGGGGTAAGGGTAAGGTTTTTCATGAACTCTTGTGTTCCTGATTTAATCCCAGTTAAACAGGAAGCCAAATAGGAAACTGATGTGGATGTTTAAAAAAAAAAAATTAAACAAAAGTAAAGGACCGGGAGGTCGTGGTCTGTGGATGCTTCCCCCCCCCCTCCCCCAGTACAAGAAATCGTTTTCCCCTAATAAAAGCAGCTGATTAATGTGTGAAGCCATAAGAAACCTGACATGAGCAGGAAGCAAAATTCATCACTTCCCAAGTAAAGTCAAAACAAAACAATTTTTTTCGTTTTTACCAACAAGGTGTTTATTGAAAGCAATGCAACGCTCAAACACGAGGGAAGAAAAGTAGATGAAAACAAAACACGTTCTTCCACCACTAGGCGATCACATCATCTTTAACCAGATCACGTTTGAGCGGACCCATGAAGGCCCTCTTCTCCTCGAGCGTCTGGAAGCGGCCGTGGCCGAACTTGCTGGTCGTGTCGATGAACTTGAGCTCGATCTTCTCGAGGGCACGGCGGCTCGTCTGCGACTGCATGCTCTTGCGCAAGGTGAGCACGCGTTTCTTGGTGCCCACCACGCAACCCTTCAGCATGACGAAGTCGTTGCGCACTTCGCCGTAGTGCGGGAAGCCGCCCAACGGGGTGATGCTCTTGTCCGAGAGGTCGTGGTCCGTGGACGCGTTGTTCTTGATCACCCGGCCGTCCTTCACGTGGATCTCCTGCCCGATGCGGTAGATCTTCTTGTTGCGCTCGGTGCGGTGGTGGTAGCCCTTCTGGCCGGCCCTGGGCACGGAGAAGCCCACGCGGGCCGGATGCCAGGCCCCGATGCACGCCACCTTCCGAAGACCCTTGTGGGTCTTGCGTGGCAGCTTCTTGGTGTGCCAACGACTCGTCACACCCTTGAAGCCGTGGCCCTTGGTCACCCCGACCACGTCGATCATCTCGTCCTTGGCGAAGATCCCAGACACCGGAATGGGCTTCTCGAGGTGTTGTCGCGCCCACTCGACCTTGTCGCCGATGGTGCCGCCGTTCAGCTGAATCTCCATGATGTGCGCCTTCTTCTGTCGCAGGGGGAGGCGACGCATCTGAGTGTGAGCGATGACCCGCACCACCTTGCAGTACTTCTTGATGGCGTTGAACTCCTTCTCGATCTGCTTCTTCCCGTCTTCGTCCTGCCATTTTTTACACGCCTTCGTGAAGGCCTTCTTCCTGCTCTTGTACCAGTTCTTGTAGAATCGCCGGCGGCATTCGTCGCTCAGATGCTCGGCGAAGATGGCCTTGAGCGAACGCAAGCCCCGAGGGGTCTGGATGTAGCCCACGACGCCCACGATGATCATTTGCGGCGCGTCAACGATGGTGACGGCCTCCACGACCTCCTTCTTGTTGACCTTCGACCCGGGCCTGTCCACCTCTCGCACAACGTGCGTCATGCCCGCCTTGTAGCCCATGAAGGCGGTGAGATGCACCGGCTTGGACGGATCGTCCTTTGGGAAACTCCGAATCCTCCCGCGATGATGGCTGCATCGTTTGCGAGGTAGAAAGCCGAGCGAGCCGTGTCTCGGAGCCGAAAACTTGCGGTGCGACATGGCGCAGCGGCAGCCACGTTTTTTTCGCAACAAGAAAAGGGAAGTCCTTGATCGACGTGTGACGTCATATCCGCTTAACTTTTTTTTTTTCAACGCCTCGTGAAATCGCAACGAAAATGTAATACGAATGAAAATAATGATTTCGTTTCACGACTGAATGAATGTGCCCTTTTTCGTCTGGTAACATTTTACATTTAGTGGAATGAAACGGTCGATGGATGGACGGACGACGCTTTAGCTTAAAGAAAACGTGCATTATACACCATGATTTCATATAACCCTTTCCGTCATCGCTAATGCGATCAAAGACAATGCCTCGATACAACAGATCAGATAAAAATGAATAAAATGAAACGGTTCGCAACAAGTTCGGCAAAATAATTAAAAAGGATTTTCCTTTAACCAACAACTAGCCGGAAATTTATGCAAATGTCGTAAAGTCTGTGCACTCAAGTGTACGCAGTACAATAAGTTTCACATTCAAGGTTTTTCAGTTTGCATCACACGAGTTTATCGTGTAATTGTGTGGAAAAAAAATGTACAAGTAACGCCTCAGCTCATTGGTCAATTTTCATTGTGTCTGTTTCGTCGATGCTGATTGGGTAAAATTGGGAAACGTATTAATTCCAAATGTATTGAGGGACGATACAAATAATTTTAAAATTGCGGAATAAATCACATTTCCTTCGCTCTGTAATATATAATGTGCATGTTTCGATAATTTCGCACGAAAATACTTTCGGCCCGGAAAAAGAGCGTGACGTCATCCGTGGTGGGCGGGGCTTCGCCTCACGAGAGCGGTTCAATGGCGGTTCGCACGTCGTTCGAGAACAACCACGACGTTGGAGTTTTCTCCAAACTCACGAACACCTACTGCTTGGTGGGGATCGGAGGCTCGGAAAACTTCTACAGGCGAGTGGTACTCCGTGTTGGTTTGTTTGTGCGAGTCTGTGGCTCATGTTGGGCCTTGAGTGCGGACCATTCGAGTTCACATCCACACGGACGGGCCCACAATGCACCCATTGCCCGTGTGCTGGTGATTAGGCCCACGACCATGACATGGGGCCGAGCCGGTCCCTTTTTACCCCTGACTCCATTGGGCTAAAAGAGTCATGCGGCTTATTCATTTGACCCCGCTCCCTGGGGGCGTGGTCAAACGGCCGTCTCATTCTGACCTCGCCCCTTGGGGGCGTGGTCAAACGGCCGTCTCATTCTGACCTCGCCCCTTGGGGGCGTGGTCAAACAGCCGTCTCATTCTGACCTCGCTCCCTGGGGGCGTGGTCAAACGGCCGTCTCATTCTGACCTCGCTCCCTGGGGGCGTGGTCAAACGGCCGTCTCATTCTGACCTCGCCCCTTGGGGGCGTGGTCAAACAGCCGTCTCATTCTGACCTCGCTCCTTGGGGGCGTGGTCAAACAGCGGTCTAATTCTGACCCCGCCCCCTTGGGGGCGTGGTCAAACAGCGGTCTCATTCTGACCCCGCCCCCTGGGGGCGTGGTCAAACAGCGGTCTCATTCTGACCCCGCCCCCTTGGGGGCGTGGTCAAACAGCGGTCTCATTCTGACCCCGCCCCCTGGGGGCGTGGTCAAACAGCGGTCTCATTCTGACCCCGCCCCCTTGGGGGCGTGGTCAAACAGCGGTCTCATTCTGACCCCGCCCCCTGGGGGCGTGGTCAAACAGCGGTCTCATTCTGACCCCACCCCCTGCTGCATGGTCAAAAGGACAAATAAGCAAAAATGTAATTAAAAAGGAAATTTTAAAACTTTTCTTCATGAAGGTTTGTATATGTGATCAGCATTGGGGAACGCATGAAATATTGTTGCAGGGCCGGGTATCTGCGACGAGCACGACCGCAAGATGCAGCTGTAGGGTCGACTCCACCGATCACCTGGAATTTATAGGTTGTCGCCCCGGATAACTCCGGAGCCAACGGGTCCCTTATCGGACCGAAGTTCACCAATAGGTCGACCACGTGGGGTCGGGTCGATTGCCAATTTCAACTCGCCTAAATACCCACGTCGTCCAAACTACCAGGGAAATTCACCCTCGACGGCGCCCGTGCGGAATGAGCTGCTAGCGTACTCGAACCGTGTGCGCCCCGAGCGGACGGTCACCGAGCTTCCGTCGGTCCAAATGTCCCTTTACAGCGGCAACAACAGCCTGGCTAATTCTCCAACACGCACCGTGTCAAACCAATAAAAGAAAGACAAAAACGAACCGATACATTTAACAGCTTGATTTATTTATAATGGAGCAGGGGGCACGCGAGAACCAGAGTTATCCAAATATGAGAGGCACGTATGTACAGCAAGGCACTGATACAATTTCCTTCTTACTAACTAGTGCCACACACACACACACACACACACACACACACACACACACACACACACACACACACACACACACACACACACACACACACACACACACACACACACACACACACACACACACACACGAAACGGTGGCCACAGCCTTTATTGAGGCCTCCAGCTCAGATGGAAAGGCGAGCTGAAGACCAGATTCTGCCTCGGACCTGTCCACCTTGTGTGGTCTTCGTGCTGAGTCGAACCGGGCACCAGCGAGAGGCGAGCCGAATCCAGCGGCAGGGATGCGGTGCGCAACCCCCACGGCTCTCATGGGGGATGGTGTCTCTCAAGCTTATGAGGAGGAGGAAGAGGATCTCGGTCCGAACGCGTCACACCCTTATTCACCCTGTTTCAGGGGGGGGGGGGGTAGGAAACTCCTCCGCCTCACCCGCTCTCCCTCACTGGATGGTTTTGTCGCGCAGAGCTGCTCGTCGCCCTGTCATTGGCCAAAACAAGCGGCAAGTCCATTGATTGGCCCGGGGGCGTGGTGACGTCACGCGGATGCCTTTCTCCCTGTCGCGGGATCTGATTGGCTGAGTGGTGTCACCTCACCCGGAGCACGCTGATTGGTCAAGGGCCGCCACGAGGTCCCTCTTTGAACTTTGCCTTCTTCCAAAGGACCGCCCCTCCAACAGGAAGTTGAGCAACATGGTTCTGCATGGGCTCCGCCCACCAAACAGCCAGAGGAGTTCTGTATTCTGTGTGAGCTCCTCCTATGTAGGCATGGCGTCGGCCAGAGCCAGGTGCAGGTAATGCTGGCGTTGTCGTAGTTATGATGGGTGTAAAGAATGAAAGAAAACCCTGACTATCAAAGTAACTCACAGCGCATTTACATTTATTCACCCATTAGACGAGGGAAAGGGAGCTATCTACCCACATTCACTTATCGAAGTAACTGAGCTGGAGGACCTGAATGTTGAGTGCTCATGGCTTCCAGATTCGCAACGATGTCACGATCGCTTGGATTCGAGCCCCGGTTCATGCCCTCAGGGGGTGGGGACTGAGGGTCACGAGGGTCAAAACGTGTGAGCGATTTGCAATGGCGCGCCATCGACTTCGCTCGAATTATTATTATTATTATTTTATTTATCGTTCACTATTAGCTCACCTGGAGTTCAGTCAGGTGAGTTTATGCGATCGAGCAGTGTCCGGAGGTGTCGGTCAGTCAGTGAATCAGTCAGTCCGTAAACACCAGTCATTATCGTTTGAACCAAACACACGATTTTGATGAAACTTGACCACAATCTTCATATCTGATGCCTAACGAAGGTGTATCGACGCATCAAAATCTGTGCTCATTAAGGGGGTATACGTGGTTGACCCCCTCTCCCCCACCCTCTATTTCCGCAGGGCACTTAAGGTCCGCCAGCAACCCACTTCTGGTGAAACTACCAAAATCTCGAATCATTGCTCACCTTCACTCTTTTATTCCTCTATTTTCCCGCCTTTGGAACAAACTCCCACACTCACTTCAATCCCACTCTTCCCTCGGGGTCTTCAAAGTAGCTGTTCTCCACCATCTTTTATCTTTCCCCATCCAAAACCATGATCTTTTCTACGCCCGTTAATCCACCCCAAACCCACCACCTTCAAATTCCCTGCTTTCCTTCCTCAAAATCCCTGGAGTGTCCTCCTTGTTTCCCCCGTGTACCCGGCCCCATCCCTCCCTCCCACTTCCACAGATCTCCTCGTGTGTCTATTCCCCCACTGTTTTCTGCTTCCCTCTCCCATCCCTCTTGTCCCCTGCTCCCCTTGTTATATGTTCTGTGCGTTCGCTCCGATACGAGCCGAGACATTGTATGTTTAAATAAATTTAAAAATATGTTCGACAGCACAATATGTCAAACGGTAATGGACGGATTCCGCCGAAACTTGGCGGATGGGTTGGTTCGGTGACGAGAACAATCCAACTTGATTTTGGGTCACTGGGGTCTGCAAGTGCAGCCGATCACTGGGATACACTGGGACATCAGCCCGACGGAGGTATTCGCCGTATCGAGCGCCATTGTTCGTTTTTACCCGATGTACGAGCTCCTACACGAGTCTTTGATCATTTTGCTGATGAAATGGTGAAAATAAGTGATTTGGTAACGTTCCTAAGGACCTGTCATGCGGTCCGAGGGAGGATGGTGCAAACGGGGTGATGTTCACACGGTGTCTGTTTGAAATGTTCATGTTTGCCACGTTGTCCGTCCTTCTATTGCAGCGTGTTCGAAGGAGAGCTGTCAGAAACGATCCCAGTTGTCCACGCGTCCATCGCGGGCTGCAGGATAATCGGACGGCTGTGTGTCGGTACGTTGTTGTTAACCTTGAGGACAATTGTGGGTGCGGTCTTGTGTTTTAGTGCAATTGTGTCACTCGTCGTCTTCTCAACGATAGTGATGGTCAATTTTATTATCGTCATGTTGGAATTCCTCTCGAAGGCTGTTCACGTTTTTGTGGGTGAGATTTTATTACAGTTCGTTATTTCTTTCGTTGAATGTCTTGAAGTGCTCGGTGTGATGTGAAAAAAAAAATTCATTGTCAAGGTGGCTTTGACATCTGATCATGTCATGGCCTTCTCTGCCAATGGCTTTGACATCTGATCATGTCATGGCCTTCTCTGCCAATGCGCCTGCGATGTAAGAAGCACTCGGTTAAAATATCACCGCGTCGTCTCCGACTCAGGTTCCTCGGCGATCTGTTCACGTACCCGGGTAGTCGGCGCGTTCAGGGTGTTCCTCGTTTCGGGTAACACGACTCGTTTTGTTTTTGACGAATTTCCTATTTTCAACAAATCAAACTCTATTTTGCTTGACCTTGTAACTTGTGTGTGTATATATATGTGTATATATATATTTATTTATTTATTTTTAACAGATAATGACATAGATCTAACAGACTTTGATGATTGGTGAGCAGACATCCAGTGCCGTCATCTCGCTGTTGAAGTTTGACTTTGAGCCGTATTAAAGCTCGAGGCAGGACTCTACACAATTTCTGAAATACCTGTGTGCCAAATACAAAGTAGGGGTATGAAAATCTTGAAGGGCCGGGGTTATGACGGCCGCCGAGGCCCCCATCCGCCGGTGATATCTAATGCTCCCTCGTGCATTCCCAGCCATTTTAGGTCACAAAATGCACGTTTAAAACCTCTGATATTTATTTCTGGGTGTAAATTGGGACGTGTTAGTAAAGTTTACTGATTTGTTGTCATCGAAGTGCTGTATTTCTGTTGTACGAGTTCAACTACGTGTAATGATCAAATTGACAACGTTTAATGAAGAAGCACTCGTTGCCACCGAAGGTGAAGGATGTTGCTTTCACCTCTCTCTGCCTGTCTGTTTGTGTACAGGATATCTCAAAAACTTGTGGACAGATTCGGATGAAATTTACTGGGCAGGTTCGCTGTGTGACAAGGACGAACTGATTAGATTTTGGCGAAGATCCCCCATCCGACTACTAGAATTTTTCAAGTGATTCTTCACCATTGATGGATTGGGCCAAAAATGATAGAGGCACAATATCTCAAAAAGTTTGGACGGATTCGGACGAAACTTGGTGGACCGGTTGGCTGTGTGGCCACGACGAATTGATTCAGTTTTGGCGAAGATCCGGATACGAGAATTATTTAATTATGAAAGTGATTCTTCACCATTGAGAGAAAGGGTCAAAAACGATATATAACATGATATATCAAAAATGTATTGGGCCCGATATGTTCTCGTGGATCAGGCATTACGTGGCGGAGGTATGCGCTCGACCGAGTGCCCTTCCAGTTTAATCTAAATTCTGTCAAGAAACATCGGTAGGGTGGGGGAAGGGCGAGGGGTTGGGATCTTTAAGTTGGAGGTGACTACCCCAACTTAGACCATTCCCGTACACACCTTGAGTACAGCGACAGCTTTACAAATTACTTCGTCCAGTGAGTTAGGACTAAGGAGTGCATAAAATATGGAGAATGTGTGTAAATTAGCCAAGTACTTTTCAATTCTTTAAGGTTTTTTCAAACAGAGACGCTGTTACAATTCCAGAATGGCACTCGGTGGAGCGCATACCTCCGCCACGTAATGCCTGATCCACGAGAACATATCGGGCCCGATACACTTTTTAAATATCATGTTATATATCGTTTTTGTCCCTATCTCTCAATGGTGAAGGATCACTTTCTTAATTAAATAATTCTCGTATCCACATCCGGATTCGGATCTTCACCAAAACTGAATCAATTCGTCGTGGCCACACAACCGACCGTTTCACCAAGTTTTGTCTGAATCCATCCACAACTTTTTTGAGACATTGTGCTGTATATCGGTTTTGGCCCTATCTCTGAATGTTGAAGAATCACTTAAAATTCTAGTAGTCGGATCTGGATCCGGATCTTCATCAAAATCTGATCAGTTCGTCCTTCTCTCTCACACATCGAACCTGTCCACAAAATTTCATCCGTGTCCGTCCGCAACTTTTTGAGATATCCTGTACACAAACACAGACAGAAAGTGGTGAAACATGACCTCCTTCACCTTCGGTGGCGGAGGTAATCACTGTAAACATCTGGGACTCGTCATACACTCTCAAATAATATCAACACATTTACATCAAGAATTTACATCCCCACTCCTCAATCCCATGATTATGATTGTTTTTGTTTTTTGTTAAATGCCTGACACCTTCCTGGGCACACCCCAAGTACAACCACTAAATTTCAGCTCATTCTGTACAGCGGTTGAGGAGTGCATAGAAGGCAATCCCACGCGCGCTGCAACCCCACGTGCCATACACACCGAATTATACGGCGTAAGTATGGTGAACTCTTAAAAAAAAGGGATCACGAACTGATGTTAATTCAACAGTTCAAGAAACACATGTTCCCTTGGGGACTGATTATAAATGTACGGCCTATGCAGTAGGTGGTACATCTTCTGGTTCAGTAGGTGGTACATCTTCTGGTTCAGTAGGTGGTACATCTTCTGGTTCAGTAGGTGGTACATCTTCTGGTTCAGTAGGTGGTACATCTTCTGGTTCAGTAGGTGGTACATCTTCTGGTTCAGTAGGTGGTACATCTTCTGGTTCAGTAGGTGGTACATCTTCTGGTTCAGTAGGTGGTACATCTTCTGGCTCAGTAGGTGGTACATCTTCTGGCTCAGTCGGTGGTACATCTTCTGGTTCAGTAGGCGGTACATCTTCTGGTTCAGTAGGCGGTACATCTTCTGGTTCAGTAGGTGGTACATCTTCTGGCTCAGTAGGTGGTACATCTTCTGGTTCTGTAGGTGGTACATCTTCTGGCTCAGTAGGTGGTACATCTTCTGGTTCAGTAGGTGGTACATCTTCTGGTTCAGTAGGTGGTACATCTTCTGGTTCAGTAGGTGGTACATCTTCTGGTTCAGTAGGTGGTACATCTTCTGGTTCAGTAGGTGGTACATCTTCTGGTTCAGTAGGTGGTACATCTTCTGGTTCAGTAGGTGGTACATCTTCTGGCTCAGTAGGTGGTACATCTTCTGGCTCAGTCGGTGGTACATCTTCTGGTTCAGTAGGCGGTACATCTTCTGGTTCAGTAGGCGGTACATCTTCTGGTTCAGTAGGTGGTACATCTTCTGGCTCAGTAGGTGGTACATCTTCTGGTTCTGTAGGTGGTACATCTTCTGGCTCAGTAGGTGGTACATCTTCTGGTTCAGTAGGTGGTACATCTTCTGGTTCAGTAGGTGGTACATCTTCTGGTTCAGTAGGTGGTACATCTTCTGGCTCAGTAGGTGGTACATCTTCTGGCTCAGTAGGTGGTACATCTTCTGGTTCAGTAGGCGGTACATCTTCTGGTTCAGTAGGCGGTACATCTTCTGGTTCAGTAGGTGGTACATCTTCTGGCTTCAGTAGGTGGTACATCTTCTGGCTCTTTCTGGCTCAGTAGGTGGTACATCTTCTGGTTCAGTAGGTGGTACATCTTCTGGTTCAGTAGGTGGTACATCTTCTGGTTCAGTAGGTGGTACATCTTCTGGTTCAGTAGGTGGTACATCTTCTGGTTCAGTCAGTAGGTGGTACATCTTCTGGTTCAGTAGGCGGTACATCTTCTGGTTCAGTAGGCGGTACATCTTCTGGTTCAGTAGGTGGTACATCTTCTGGCTCAGTAGGTGGTACATCTTCTGGTTCTGTAGGTGGTACATCTTCTGGCTCAGTAGGTGGTACATCTTCTGGTTCAGTAGGTGGTACATCTTCTGGTTCAGTAGGTGGTACATCTTCTGGTTCAGTAGGTGGTACATCTTCTGGTTCAGTAGGTGGTACATCTTCTGGTTCAGTAGGAGGTACATCTTCTGGTTCAGTAGGTGGTACATCTTCTGGCTCAGTAGGTGGTACATCTTCTGGCTCAGTAGGAGGTACATCTTCTGGCTCAGTAGGTGGTACATCTTCTGGTTCAGTAGGTGGTACATCTTCTGGTTCAGTTGGTGGTACATCTTCTGGCTCAGTAGGTGGTACATCTTCTGGCTCAGTAGGTGGTACATCTTCTGGTTCAGTAGGAGGTACATCTTCTGGTTCAGTAGGTGGTACATCTTCTGGCTCAGTAGGTGGTACATCTTCTGGCTCAGTAGGAGGTACATCTTCTGGCTCAGTAGGTGGTACATCTTCTGGCTCAGTAGGAGGTACATCTTCTGGTTCAGTAGGTGGTACATCTTCTGGTTCAGTAGGTGGTACATCTTCTGGTTCAGTAGGTGGTACATCTTCTGGTTCAGTAGGTGGTAAATCTTCTGGTTCAGTAGGTGGTACATCTTCTGGTTCAGTAGGTGGTACATCTTCTGGTTCAGTAGGTGGTACATCTTCTGGTTCAGTAGGTGGTACATCTTCTGGTTCAGTAGGTGGTACATCTTCTGGTTCAGTAGGTGGTACATCTTCTGGTTCAGTAGGTGGTACATCTTCTGGCTCAGTAGGTGGTACATCTTCTGGCTCAGTAGGTGGTACATCTTCTGGCTCAGTAGGTGGTACATCTTCTGGCTCAGTAGGTGGTACATCTTCTGGCTCAGTAGGTGGTACATCTTCTGGCTCAGTAGGTGGTACATCTTCTGGTTCAGTAGGTGGTACATCTTCTGGTTCAGTAGGTGGTACATCTTCTGGTTCAGTAGGTGGTACATCTTCTGGTTCAGTAGGAGGTACATCTTCTGGCTCAGTAGGTGGTACATCTTCTGGCTCAGTCGGTGGTACATCTTCTGGTTCAGTAGGCGGTACATCTTCTGGTTCAGTAGGCGGTACATCTTCTGGTTCAGTAGGTGGTACATCTTCTGGCTCAGTAGGTGGTACATCTTCTGGTTCTGTAGGTGGTACATCTTCTGGCTCAGTAGGTGGTACATCTTCTGGCTCAGTAGGTGGTACATCTTCTGGTTCAGTAGGTGGTACATCTTCTGGTTCAGTAGGTGGTACATCTTCTGGTTCAGTAGGTGGTACATCTTCTGGTTCAGTAGGTGGTACATCTTCTGGTTCAGTAGGTGGTACATCTTCTGGTTCAGTAGGTGGTACATCTTCTGGCTCAGTAGGTGGTACATCTTCTGGCTCAGTCGGTGGTACATCTTCTGGTTCAGTAGGCGGTACATCTTCTGGTTCAGTAGGCGGTACATCTTCTGGTTCAGTAGGTGGTACATCTTCTGGCTCAGTAGGTGGTACATCTTCTGGTTCTGTAGGTGGTACATCTTCTGGCTCAGTAGGTGGTACATCTTCTGGTTCAGTAGGTGGTACATCTTCTGGTTCAGTAGGTGGTACATCTTCTGGTTCAGTAGGTGGTACATCTTCTGGCTCAGTAGGTGGTACATCTTCTGGCTCAGTAGGTGGTACATCTTCTGGTTCAGTAGGCGGTACATCTTCTGGTTCAGTAGGCGGTACATCTTCTGGTTCAGTAGGTGGTACATCTTCTGGCTCAGTAGGTGGTACATCTTCTGGTTCTGTAGGTGGTACATCTTCTGGCTCAGTAGGTGGTACATCTTCTGGTTCAGTAGGTGGTACATCTTCTGGTTCAGTAGGTGGTACATCTTCTGGTTCAGTAGGTGGTACATCTTCTGGTTCAGTAGGTGGTACATCTTCTGGTTCAGTAGGAGGTACATCTTCTGGTTCAGTAGGTGGTACATCTTCTGGTTCAGTAGGTGGTACATCTTCTGGCTCAGTAGGTGGTACATCTTCTGGCTCAGTAGGAGGTACATCTTCTGGCTCAGTAGGTGGTACATCTTCTGGTTCAGTAGGTGGTACATCTTCTGGTTCAGTTGGTGGTACATCTTCTGGCTCAGTAGGTGGTACATCTTCTGGCTCAGTAGGTGGTACATCTTCTGGTTCAGTAGGAGGTACATCTTCTGGTTCAGTAGGTGGTACATCTTCTGGCTCAGTAGGTGGTACATCTTCTGGCTCAGTAGGAGGTACATCTTCTGGCTCAGTAGGTGGTACATCTTCTGGCTCAGTAGGAGGTACATCTTCTGGTTCAGTAGGTGGTACATCTTCTGGTTCAGTAGGTGGTACATCTTCTGGTTCAGTAGGTGGTAAATCTTCTGGTTCAGTAGGAGGTACATCTTCTGGTTCAGTAGGTGGTACATCTTCTGGTTCAGTAGGTGGTACATCTTCTGGTTCAGTAGGTGGTAAATCTTCTGGTTCAGTAGGTGGTACATCTTCTGGTTCAGTAGGTGGTACATCTTCTGGTTCAGTAGGTGGTACATCTTCTGGTTCAGTAGGTGGTACATCTTCTGGTTCAGTAGGTGGTACATCTTCTGGTTCAGTAGGTGGTACATCTTCTGGTTCAGTAGGTGGTACATCTTCTGGCTCAGTAGGTGGTACATCTTCTGGCTCAGTAGGTGGTACATCTTCTGGCTCAGTAGGTGGTACATCTTCTGGCTCAGTAGGTGGTACATCTTCTGGCTCAGTAGGTGGTACATCTTCTGGTTCAGTAGGTGGTACATCTTCTGGTTCAGTAGGTGGTACATCTTCTGGTTCAGTAGGTGGTACATCTTCTGGTTCAGTAGGTGGTACATCTTCTGGTTCAGTAGGTGGTACATCTTCTGGTTCAGTAGGTGGTACATCTTCTGGTTCAGTAGGTGGTACATCTTCTGGTTCAGTAGGTGGTACATCTTCTGGCTCAGTAGGTGGTACATCTTCTGGCTCAGTCGGCGGTACATCTTCTGGTTCAGTAGGCGGTACATCTTCTGGTTCAGTAGGCGGTACATCTTCTGGTTCAGTAGGTGGTACATCTTCTGGCTCAGTAGGTGGTACATCTTCTGGTTCTGTAGGTGGTACATCTTCTGGCTCAGTAGGTGGTACATCTTCTGGTTCAGTAGGTGGTACATCTTCTGGTTCAGTAGGTGGTACATCTTCTGGTTCAGTAGGTGGTACATCTTCTGGTTCAGTAGGTGGTACATCTTCTGGTTCAGTAGGAGGTACATCTTCTGGTTCAGTAGGTGGTACATCTTCTGGTTCAGTAGGTGGTACATCTTCTGGTTCAGTAGGTGGTACATCTTCTGGTTCAGTTGGTGGTACATCTTCTGGCTCAGTAGGTGGTACATCTTCTGGCTCAGTAGGTGGTACATCTTCTGGTTCAGTAGGAGGTACATCTTCTGGTTCAGTAGGTGGTACATCTTCTGGCTCAGTAGGTGGTACATCTTCTGGTTCAGTAGGAGGTACATCTTCTGGCTCAGTAGGTGGTACATCTTCTGGCTCAGTAGGTGGTACATCTTCTGGTTCAGTAGGAGGTACATCTTCTGGTTCAGTAGGTGGTACATCTTCTGGCTCAGTAGGTGGTACATCTTCTGGTTCAGTAGGTGGTACATCTTCTGGTTCAGTAGGTGGTACATCTTCTGGTTCAGTAGGTGGTACATCTTCTGGTTCAGTAGGAGGTACATCTTCTGGTTCAGTAGGTGGTACATCTTCTGGTTCAGTAGGTGGTACATCTTCTGGCTCAGTAGGTGGTACATCTTCTGGCTCAGTAGGAGGTACATCTTCTGGTTCAGTTGGTGGTACATCTTCTGGTTCAGTTGGTGGTACATCTTCTGGCTCAGTAGGTGGTACATCTTCTGGCTCAGTAGGAGGTACATCTTCTGGCTCAGTAGGTGGTACATCTTCTGGTTCAGTAGGTGGTACATCTTCTGGTTCAGTAGGTGGTACATCTTCTGGTTCAGTTGGTGGTACATCTTCTGGTTCAGTTGGTGGTACATCTTCTGGCTCAGTAGGTGGTACATCTTCTGGCTCAGTAGGAGGTACATCTTCTGGCTCAGTAGGTGGTACATCTTCTGGCTCAGTAGGTGGTACATCTTCTGGTTCAGTAGGAGGTACATCTTCTGGCTCAGTAGGTGGTACATCTTCTGGCTCAGTAGGTGGTACATCTTCTGGTTCAGTAGGAGGTACATCTTCTGGTTCAGTAGGTGGTACATCTTCTGGCTCAGTAGGAGGTACATCTTCTGGTTCAGTAGGTGGTACATCTTCTGGCTCAGTAGGTGGTACATCTTCTGGTTCAGTAGGTGGTACATCTTCTGGTTCAGTTGGTGGTACATCTTCTGGCTCAGTAGGTGGTACATCTTCTGGCTCAGTAGGAGGTACATCTTCTGGCTCAGTAGGTGGTACATCTTCTGGTTCAGTAGGAGGTACATCTTCTGGTTCAGTAGGTGGTACATCTTCTGGCTCAGTAGGTGGTACATCTTCTGGTTCAGTAGGAGGTACATCTTCTGGCTCAGTAGGTGGTACATCTTCTGGTTCAGTAGGTGGTACATCTTCTGGTTCAGTTGGTGGTACATCTTCTGGCTCAGTAGGTGGTACATCTTCTGGTTCAGTAGGTGGTACATCTTCTGGTTCAGTAGGTGGTACATCTTCTGGCTCAGTAGGTGGTACATCTTCTGGCTCAGTAGGTGGTACATCTTCTGGCTCAGTAGGTGGTACATCTTCTGGCTCAGTAGGTGGTACATCTTCTGGTTCAGTAGGAGGTACATCTTCTGGCTCAGTAGGTGGTACATCTTCTGGTTCAGTAGGTGGTACATCTTCTGGTTCAGTTGGTGGTACATCTTCTGGCTCAGTAGGTGGTACATCTTCTGGTTCAGTAGGTGGTACATCTTCTGGCTCAGTAGGTGGTACATCTTCTGGTTCAGTAGGTGGTACATCTTCTGGTTCAGTAGGTGGTACATCTTCTGGTTCAGTAGGTGGTACATCTTCTGGTTCAGTAGGTGGTACATCTTCTGGTTCAGTAGGTGGTACATCTTCTGGTTCAGTAGGTGGTACATCTTCTGGCTCTGTAGGTGGTACATCTTCTGGCTCAGTAGGTGGTACATCTTCTGGCTCAGTAGGTGGTACATCTTCTGGCTCAGTAGGTGGTACATCTTCTGGCTCAGTAGCTGGTACATCTTCTGGCTCAGTAGGTGGTACATCTTCTGGCTCAGTAGGTGGTACATCTTCTGGTTCAGTAGGTGGTACATCTTCTGGTTCAGTAGGTGGTACATCTTCTGGTTCAGTAGGTGGTACATCTTCTGGTTCAGTAGGAGGTACATCTTCTGGTTCAGTAGGTGGTACATCTTCTGGTTCAGTAGGTGGTACATCTTCTGGCTCAGTAGGTGGTACATCTTCTGGCTCAGTAGGAGGTACATCTTCTGGCTCAGTAGGTGGTACATCTTCTGGTTCAGTAGGTGGTACATCTTCTGGTTCAGTTGGTGGTACATCTTCTGGCTCAGTAGGTGGTACATCTTCTGGCTCAGTAGGTGGTACATCTTCTGGTTCAGTAGGTGGTACATCTTCTGGTTCAGTAGGTGGTACATCTTCTGGTTCAGTAGGAGGTACATCTTCTGGTTCAGTAGGTGGTACATCTTCTGGTTCAGTAGGTGGTACATCTTCTGGCTCAGTAGGTGGTACATCTTCTGGTTCAGTAGGTGGTACATCTTCTGGTTCAGTAGGTGGTACATCTTCTGGTTCAGTAGGAGGTACATCTTCTGGTTCAGTAGGTGGTACATCTTCTGGTTCAGTAGGTGGTACATCTTCTGGTTCAGTAGGTGGTACATCTTCTGGTTCAGTAGGAGGTACATCTTCTGGTTCAGTAGGTGGTACATCTTCTGGTTCAGTAGGTGGTACATCTTCTGGCTCAGTAGGTGGTACATCTTCTGGCTCAGTAGGAGGTACATCTTCTGGCTCAGTAGGTGGTACATCTTCTGGTTCAGTTGGTGGTACATCTTCTGGCTCAGTAGGTGGTACATCTTCTGGCTCAGTAGGTGGTACATCTTCTGGCTCAGTAGGTGGTACATCTTCTGGTTCAGTAGGAGGTACATCTTCTGGTTCAGTAGGTGGTACATCTTCTGGCTCAGTAGGTGGTACATCTTCTGGCTCAGTAGGAGGTACATCTTCTGGCTCAGTAGGTGGTACATCTTCTGGCTCAGTAGGTGGTACATCTTCTGGTTCAGTAGGTGGTACATCTTCTGGTTCAGTTGGTGGTACATCTTCTGGCTCAGTAGGTGGTACATCTTCTGGTTCAGTAGGTGGTACATCTTCTGGTTCAGTAGGTGGTACATCTTCTGGCTCAGTAGGTGGTACATCTTCTGGCTCAGTAGGTGGTACATCTTCTGGCTCAGTAGGTGGTACATCTTCTGGCTCAGTAGGTGGTACATCTTCTGGCTCAGTAGGTGGTACATCTTCTGGCTCAGTAGGTGGTACATCTTCTGGTTCAGTAGGTGGTACATCTTCTGGTTCAGTAGGTGGTACATCTTCTGGCTCAGTAGGTGGTACATCTTCTGGCTCAGTAGGTGGTACATCTTCTGGCTCAGTAGGTGGTACATCTTCTGGTTCTCAGGTAGGTGGTACATCTTCTGGTTCAGTAGGTGGTACATCTTCTGGTTCAGTAGGTGGTACATCTTCTGGACATCTTCTGGTAGTGTACATCTTCTGGTTCAGTAGGTGGTACATCTTCTGTAGTAGGTGGTACATCTTCTGGTTCAGTAGGTGGTACATCTTCTGGTTCAGTAGGTGGTACATCTTCTGGTTCAGGTAGGTGGTAGGGTGGTACATCTTCTGGTCTCAGTAGGTGGTACATCTTCTGGTTCAGTAGGTGGTACATCTTCTGGTTCAGTAGGTGGTACATCTTCTGGCTCAGTAGGTGGTACATCTTCTGGTTCAGTAGGTGGTACATCTTCTGGTTCAGTAGGTGGTACATCTTCTGGCTCAGTAGGTGGTACATCTTCTGGCTAGTAGGTGGTACATCTTCTGGCTCAGTAGGTGGTACATCTTCTGGCTCAGTAGGTGGTACATCTTCTGGCTCAGTAGGTGGTACATCTTCTGGCTCAGTAGGTGGTACATCTTCTGGTTCAGTAGGTGGTACATCTTCTGGTTCAGTAGGTGGTACTTCAGTAGGTGGTACATCTTCTGGTTCAGTAGGTGGTACATCTTCTGGTTCAGTAGGTGGTACATCTTCTGGTTCAGTAGGTGGTACATCTTCTGGCTCAGTAGGTGGTACATCTTCTGGTTCAGTAGGTGGTACATCTTCTGGCTCAGTAGGTGGTACATCTTCTGGCTCAGTAGGTGGTACATCTTCTGGCTTCAGTAGGTGGTACATCTTCTGGTTCAGTAGGTGGTACATCTTCTGGTTCAGTAGGTGGTACATCTTCTGGTTCAGTAGGTGGTACATCTTCTGGTTCAGTAGGTGGTACATCTTCTGGTTCAGTAGGTGGTACATCTTCTGGTTCAGTAGGTGGTACATCTTCTGGCTCAGTAGGTGGTACATCTTCTGGCTCAGTAGGTGGTACATCTTCTGGTTCAGTAGGTGGTACATCTTCTGGTTCAGTAGGTGGTACATCTTCTGGTTCAGTAGGTGGTACATCTTCTGGTTCAGTAGGTGGTACATCTTCTGGTTCAGTAGGTGGTACATCTTCTGGTTCAGTAGGTGGTACATCTTCTGGTTCAGTAGGTGGTACATCTTCTGGTTCAGTAGGTGGTACATCTTCTGGTTCAGTAGGTGGTACATCTTCTGGCTCAGTAGGTGGTACATCTTCTGGCTCAGTAGGTGGTACATCTTCTGGCTCAGTAGGTGGTACATCTTCTGGCTCAGTAGGTGGTACATCTTCTGGTTCAGTAGGTGGTACATCTTCTGGCTCAGTAGGTGGTACATCTTCTGGCTCAGTAGGTGGTACATCTTCTGGTTCAGTAGGAGGTACATCTTCTGGCTCAGTAGGTGGTACATCTTCTGGTTCAGTAGGTGGTACATCTTCTGGTTCAGTTGGTGGTACATCTTCTGGCTCAGTAGGTGGTACATCTTCTGGTTCAGTAGGTGGTACATCTTCTGGTTCAGTAGGTGGTACATCTTCTGGTTCAGTAGGTGGTACATCTTCTGGTTCAGTAGGTGGTACATCTTCTGGTTCAGTAGGTGGTACATCTTCTGGTTCAGTAGGTGGTACATCTTCTGGTTCAGTAGGTGGTACATCTTCTGGTTCAGTAGGTGGTACATCTTCTGGTTCAGTAGGTGGTACATCTTCTGGTTCAGTAGGTGGTACATCTTCTGGTTCAGTAGGTGGTACATCTTCTGGCTCAGTAGGTGGTACATCTTCTGGCTCAGTAGGTGGTACATCTTCTGGCTCAGTAGGTGGTACATCTTCTGGCTCAGTAGGTGGTACATCTTCTGGCTCAGTAGGTGGTACATCTTCTGGCTCAGTAGGTGGTACATCTTCTGGCTCAGTAGGTGGTACATCTTCTGGTATCATCTTCTGGCTCAGTAGGTGGTACATCTTCTGGTTCAGTAGGTGGTACATCTTCTGGTTCAGTAGGTGGTACATCTTCTGGTTCAGTAGGTGGTACATCTTCTGGTTCAGTAGGAGGTACATCTTCTGGTTCAGTAGGTGGTACATCTTCTGGTTCAGTAGGTGGTACATCTTCTGGCTCAGTAGGTGGTACATCTTCTGGCTCAGTAGGTGGTACATCTTCTGGCTCAGTAGGTGGTACATCTTCTGGTTCAGTAGGTGGTACATCTTCTGGTTCAGTTGGTGGTACATCTTCTGGCTCAGTAGGTGGTACATCTTCTGGCTCAGTAGGTGGTACATCTTCTGGTTCAGTAGGTGGTACATCTTCTGGTTCAGTAGGTGGTACATCTTCTGGTTCAGTAGGAGGTACATCTTCTGGTTCAGTAGGTGGTACATCTTCTGGTTCAGTAGGTGGTACATCTTCTGGCTCAGTAGGTGGTACATCTTCTGGTTCAGTAGGTGGTACATCTGGTCTGGTTCAGTAGGTGGTACATCTTCTGGTTCAGTAGGAGGTACATCTTCTGGTTCAGTAGGTGGTACATCTTCTGGTTCAGTAGGTGGTACATCTTCTGGTTCAGTAGGAGGTACATCTTCTGGTTCAGTAGGTGGTACATCTTCTGGTTCAGTAGGTGGTACATCTTCTGGTTCAGTAGGTGGTACATCTTCTGGTTCAGTAGGTGGTACATCTTCTGGTTCAGTTGGTGGTACATCTTCTGGCTCAGTAGGTGGTACATCTTCTGGCTCAGTAGGTGGTACATCTTCTGGCTCAGTAGGTGGTACATCTTCTGGTTCAGTAGGAGGTACATCTTCTGGTTCAGTAGGTGGTACATCTTCTGGCTCAGTAGGTGGTACATCTTCTGGCTCAGTAGGAGGTACATCTTCTGGCTCAGTAGGTGGTACATCTTCTGGCTCAGTAGGTGGTACATCTTCTGGTTCAGTAGGTGGTACATCTTCTGGTTCAGTTGGTGGTACATCTTCTGGCTCAGTCAGGGTGGTACATCTTCTGGCTCAGTAGGTGGTACATCTTCTGGTTCAGTAGGAGGTACATCTTCTGGTTCAGTAGGTGGTACATCTTCTGGCTCAGTGAGTCGGTACATAACTCTTCTGGCTCAGTAGGAGGTACATCTTCTGGCTCAGTAGGTGGTACATCTTCTGGCTCAGTAGGTGGTACATCTTCTGGTTCAGTAGGTGGTACATCTTCTGGTTCAGTTGGTGGTACATCTTCTGGCTCAGTAGGTGGTACATCTTCTGGTTCAGTAGGTGGTACATCTTCTGGTTCAGTAGGTGGTACATCTTCTGGCTCAGTAGGTGGTACATCTTCTGGCTCAGTAGGTGGTACATCTTCTGGTTCAGTAGGTGGTACATCTTCTGGTTCAGTAGGTGGTACATCTTCTGGTTCAGTAGGTGGTACATCTTCTGGTTCAGTAGGTGGTACATCTTCTGGCTCAGTAGGTGGTACATCTTCTGGTTCAGTAGGTGGTACATCTTCTGGTTCAGTAGGTGGTACATCTTCTGGTTCAGTAGGTGGTACATCTTCTGGTTCAGTAGGTGGTACATCTTCTGGTTCAGTAGGTGGTACATCTTCTGGTTCAGTAGGTGGTACATCTTCTGGTTCAGTAGGTGGTACATCTTCTGGCTCAGTAGGTGGTACATCTTCTGGCTCAGTAGGTGGTACATCTTCTGGTTCAGTAGGTGGTACATCTTCTGGCTCAGTAGGTGGTACATCTTCTGGCTCAGTAGGTGGTACATCTTCTGGTTCAGTAGGAGGTACATCTTCTGGCTCAGTAGGTGGTACATCTTCTGGTTCAGTAGGTGGTACATCTTCTGGTTCAGTTGGTGGTACATCTTCTGGCTCAGTAGGTGGTACATCTTCTGGTTCAGTAGGTGGTACATCTTCTGGTTCAGTAGGTGGTACATCTTCTGGTTCAGTAGGTGGTACATCTTCTGGTTCAGTAGGTGGTACATCTTCTGGTTCAGTAGGTGGTACATCTTCTGGTTCAGTAGGTGGTACATCTTCTGGCTCTGTAGGTGGTACATCTTCTGGCTCAGTAGGTGGTACATCTTCTGGCTCAGTAGGTGGTACATCTTCTGGCTCAGTAGGTGGTACATCTTCTGGCTCAGTAGCTGGTACATCTTCTGGCTCAGTAGGTGGTACATCTTCTGGCTCAGTAGGTGGTACATCTTCTGGTTCAGTAGGTGGTACATCTTCTGGTTCAGTAGGTGGTACATCTTCTGGTTCAGTAGGTGGTACATCTTCTGGTTCAGTAGGAGGTACATCTTCTGGTTCAGTAGGTGGTACATCTTCTGGTTCAGTAGGTGGTACATCTTCTGGCTCAGTAGGTGGTACATCTTCTGGCTCAGTAGGTGGTACATCTTCTGGCTCAGTAGGTGGTACATCTTCTGGTTCAGTAGGTGGTACATCTTCTGGTTCAGTTGGTGGTACATCTTCTGGCTCAGTAGGTGGTACATCTTCTGGCTCAGTAGGTGGTACATCTTCTGGTTCAGTAGGTGGTACATCTTCTGGTTCAGTAGGTGGTACATCTTCTGGTTCAGTAGGAGGTACATCTTCTGGTTCAGTAGGTGGTACATCTTCTGGTTCAGTAGGTGGTACATCTTCTGGCTCAGTAGGTGGTACATCTTCTGGTTCAGTAGGTGGTACATCTTCTGGTTCAGTAGGTGGTACATCTTCTGGTTCAGTAGGAGGTACATCTTCTGGTTCAGTAGGTGGTACATCTTCTGGTTCAGTAGGTGGTACATCTTCTGGTTCAGTAGGAGGTACATCTTCTGGTTCAGTAGGTGGTACATCTTCTGGTTCAGTAGGTGGTACATCTTCTGGTTCAGTAGGTGGTACATCTTCTGGTTCAGTAGGTGGTACATCTTCTGGTTCAGTTGGTGGTACATCTTCTGGCTCAGTAGGTGGTACATCTTCTGGCTCAGTAGGTGGTACATCTTCTGGCTCAGTAGGTGGTACATCTTCTGGTTCAGTAGGAGGTACATCTTCTGGTTCAGTAGGTGGTACATCTTCTGGCTCAGTAGGTGGTACATCTTCTGGCTCAGTAGGAGGTACATCTTCTGGCTCAGTAGGTGGTACATCTTCTGGCTCAGTAGGTGGTACATCTTCTGGTTCAGTAGGTGGTACATCTTCTGGTTCAGTTGGTGGTACATCTTCTGGCTCAGTAGGTGGTACATCTTCTGGCTCAGTAGGTGGTACATCTTCTGGTTCAGTAGGAGGTACATCTTCTGGTTCAGTAGGTGGTACATCTTCTGGCTCAGTAGGTGGTACATCTTCTGGCTCAGTAGGAGGTACATCTTCTGGCTCAGTAGGTGGTACATCTTCTGGCTCAGTAGGTGGTACATCTTCTGGTTCAGTAGGTGGTACATCTTCTGGTTCAGTTGGTGGTACATCTTCTGGCTCAGTAGGTGGTACATCTTCTGGTTCAGTAGGTGGTACATCTTCTGGTTCAGTAGGTGGTACATCTTCTGGCTCAGTAGGTGGTACATCTTCTGGCTCAGTAGGTGGTACATCTTCTGGCTCAGTAGGTGGTACATCTTCTGGCTCAGTAGGTGGTACATCTTCTGGCTCAGTAGGTGGTACATCTTCTGGCTCAGTAGGTGGTACATCTTCTGGTTCAGTAGGTGGTACATCTTCTGGCTCAGTAGGTGGTACATCTTCTGGCTCAGTAGGTGGTACATCTTCTGGTTCAGTAGGAGGTACATCTTCTGGCTCAGTAGGTGGTACATCTTCTGGTTCAGTAGGTGGTACATCTTCTGGTTCAGTTGGTGGTACATCTTCTGGCTCAGTAGGTGGTACATCTTCTGGTTCAGTAGGTGGTACATCTTCTGGCTCAGTAGGTGGTACATCTTCTGGTTCAGTAGGTGGTACATCTTCTGGTTCAGTAGGTGGTACATCTTCTGGTTCAGTAGGTGGTACATCTTCTGGTTCAGTAGGTGGTACATCTTCTGGCTCAGTAGGTGGTACATCTTCTGGTTCAGTAGGTGGTGCATCTTCTGGTTCAGTAGGTGGTACATCTTCTGGTTCAGTAGGTGGTACATCTTCTGGTTCAGTAGGTGGTACATCTTCTGGCTCTGTAGGTGGTACATCTTCTGGCTCAGTAGGTGGTACATCTTCTGGCTCAGTAGGTGGTACATCTTCTGGCTCAGTAGGTGGTACATCTTCTGGCTCAGTAGGTGGTACATCTTCTGGTTCAGTAGCTGTTGTTGCCACCAAGTGTTCATTTTCACTTGCGATCACAGGTGTGGGATTTCTTCGTTGGGGGGGAAAAAAAGCTTCTGCTAAACTCATTTGTCAGCACGCTTCATTTGATTTGTGAATGTAAGACGAGTCGATCACAATAGTAGATGGCTGCTTAAACTAAACGATGCTTCTACGTCGGCTTTGTACTCAAATTAAACTTGAAAACGGCTGAACCAAAAAAAAAAATGTAAAATTTGTTACCTGCCGTTCTCCATACTCATGACAAGGGTTTGTTGAAAATTTGATGACAAAAGCTCAAATTATTTTCAAAAAAAATAGAAACACGGAAGTGATTATGAATACACAAATAAGTCCACCATCTTGCACAGACAGATCTCAGGTCTAACAGACCTATTTGTCGTTACTGTGACGGAGCCAATTATTAATTGTTCTCCATATTCTCATAATAAACTGAACATTCGACGTCAAAAACTCAGATATTAACAATTTTACGCCCTGGACGGCCACACACACACACACACACACACACACACACACACACACACACACACACACACACACACACACACACACACACACACACACACACACACACACACACACACACACACACACACACACACACACACACACACACACACACACACACACACACACACACACACACACACACACACACACACACACACACACACACACACACACACACACACACACACACACACACACCGGCTTGAGCACTTTGAATGAAGCGAGCTGAAAGTAAGCTGCTTGCGAACGGAACACCTTTTTCTTTTCCAGGAAACGGGGTAATTGGAACGCAACCTGATGTGAAGCGTAATGTGTCCGTTTTCTAATAAAGCTGTCTTTCTCTGCACCCAAAAGGGAGATTGTATAACTTTAATGATTTGTCTTCGTTCCTCCAACAGTGTCCGAATGTGCACACGACCAGACAGGATTGATTTAACCTCGAAACGCATCGCAGCAACTGCAGCAAAATGAAGTGTAATGCGCGAGTAAAGTTTCACACCGACGGGTGCCTCATTTGAGGTGTACAGAGCGTGCGAGAGAGAGAGAGAGAGAGGGGTAGAGAGAGAGAGAGATAGAGGGGTAGAGGGATAGAGGGGTAGGGAGAGAGGGAGAGAGGGGTAGAGAGAGAGGGGTAGAGAGAGAGAGGGGGAGAGAGAGAGAGGGGTGGAGAGAGAGAGGGGTGGAGAGAGAGAGGGTGGAGAGAGAGAGGGGTGGAGAGAGAGAGGGGTGGAGAGAGAGAGGGGTGGAGAGAGAGAGGGGTGGAGAGAGAGAGGGGTGGAGAGAGAGAGGGGTGGAGAGAGAGAGGGGTGGAGAGAGAGAGGGGTGGAGAGAGAGAGGGGTGGAGAGAGAGAGGGGTGGAGAGAGAGAGGGGTGGAGAGAGAGAGGGGTAGAGAGAGAGAGGGGTAGAGAGAGAGAGGGGTAGAGAGAGAGAGAGGTAGAGAGAGAGACAGGTAGAGAGAGAGAGAGGTAAAGACAGAGAGGTGTAGAGAGAGAGTGGTAGTGAGAGAGAGAGGTAGAGAGAGAGAGGGGTAGAGAGAGAGAGAGAGGGGTAGAGAGAGAGAGAGAGGGGTAGAGAGAGAGAGAGAGGGGTAGAGAGAGAGAGATTGAGAGGGGTAGAGAGGGGTAGAGAGAGAGAGGGGGAGAGAGAGAGAGAGGGGTAGAGAGAGAGAGAGGGGTATAGAGAGAGAGGGGTAGAGAGAGAGAGGGGTAGAGAGAGAGAGGGGTAGAGAGAGAGAGGGGTAGAGAGAGAGAGGGTAGAGAGAGAGAGGGGTAGAGAGAGAGAGGGGTAGAGAGAGAGAGGGGTAGAGAGAGAGAGGGGTAGAGAGAGAGAGGAGTAGAGAGAGAGAGGGGTAGAGAGAGAGAGAGAGGTAGAGAGAGAGAGAGAGCGAGAGAGAGAGAGAGGTAGAGAGAGACAGAGAGAGAGCGAGAGAGAGAGTTGTAGAGAGCGGTAGAGAGAGGTAGAGAGAGGTAGAGAGAGGTAGAGAGAGGTAGAGAGAGGTAGAGAGAGGTAGAGAGAGGTAGAGAGAGGTAGAGAGAGGTAGAGAGAGGTAGAGAGAGGTAGAGAGAGGTAGAGAGAGGTAGAGAGAGGTAGAGAGGGGTAGAGAGAGGGAGGGGTAGAGAGAGGGAGGGGTAGAGAGAG
>NC_140967.1:29072657-29107657 GCF_056783735.1 Eptatretus burgeri | reverse complement strand
CACAGAGACAGACACAGAGACAGACACAGAGACAGACACAGAGACAGACACAGAGACAGACACAGAGACAGACACAGAGACAGACACAGAGACAGACACAGAGACAGACACAGAGACAGACACAGAGACAGACACAGAGACAGACACAGAGACAGACACAGAGACAGACACAGAGACAGACACAGAGACAGACACAGAGACAGACACAGAGACAGACACAGAGACAGACACAGAGACAGACACAGAGACAGACACAGAGACAGACACAGAGACAGACACAGAGACAGACACAGAGACAGACACAGAGACAGACACAGAGACAGACACAGAGACAGACACAGAGACAGACACAGAGACAGACACAGAGACAGACACAGAGACAGACACAGAGACAGACACAGAGACAGACACAGAGACAGACACAGAGACAGACACAGAGACAGACACAGAGACAGACACAGAGACAGACACAGAGACAGACACAGAGACAGACACAGAGACAGACACAGAGACAGACACAGAGACAGACACAGAGACAGACACAGAGACAGACACAGAGACAGACACAGAGACAGACACAGAGACAGACACAGAGACAGACACAGAGACAGACACAGAGACAGACACAGAGACAGACACAGAGACAGACACAGAGACAGACACAGAGACAGACACAGAGACAGACACAGAGACAGACACAGACAGACAGACACAGACAGACAGACACAGACAGACAGACACAGACAGACAGACACAGACAGACAGACACAGACAGACAGACACAGACAGACAGACACAGACAGACAGAGACAGAGACAGACAGACACAGACAGACAGACACAGAGACAGACAGACAGACACAGACAGACAGACAGACAGACAGACAGACAGACAGACACAGACAGACAGACAGACAGACAGACACAGACAGACAGACACAGACAGACAGACACAGACAGACAGACACAGACAGACAGACACAGACAGACACACAGACAGACAGACACAGACAGACACACAGACAGACAGACACAGACAGACAGACACAGACAGACAGACACAGACAGACAGACACAGACACAGACACAGACACAGACACAGACACAGACACAGACACAGACACAGACACAGACACAGACACAGACACACAAACTTTAGGTCGTGACAGAATGCAGAAATTCGAAAGAAGTGAAAGAGAGAAATGGAGGCACACGATCTACACCAGATACGCACGTGTGTCTGCCTGAAGGCAGGTCCTTGGCTGCTTGGAAAGGGTTATACTGGGTGGTTTGCCATTGCCTTCCCAGTAGTCGGTGCAGGAATTTTGTAATTTGGCCAAGATACTGGTGATAACTCGCCTCTCTTGGTGAAGGACATCCTGGGATCTTTGACACCAGACGCAACCACCCGGCTTAACTTCCATCCGAGGGACGGCACAAACATTGACGAATCAATCGCCTGCCAGAAAAAAACACTGCGATTTTGTTTTGTTTGTTTTTTTTTAAGCTGTCAGGATTCAAACTCGGGCAAAGTAGCTAAGAGACGAGTGTTTGTACCTCGAGGCCATATCCTGACAGTCTGTTGAGAAGATGTGGATCGGGAAATATGGAAACTTTTTCTGTGCGATCAAACGGAACGGAAAGAAAAATTTTTGAAAGAACAAAGAAGGAATAAAAGGGGGCTTCATTAAAATGAAGATGAGCCATAAGTGAAAGGTTTTTTTTGTTGGTTTTTTTCCCCAACGCATCGTTTATTTTAACACGAGTAGTACTGTGTCATTGAAGACATGCCTGTGCATGTAATCCTTCATTCTTTTATTTATTTATTTATTTTTAACATGAAATGGCCATAACCATGTCATGGACCACGGCATGTTGGTGACCAGTGTTAACTGCAACACTTACACGAATTGGAATAAATAAATGATGTAACTTGCATTGCAGACACACAAGTGATGTGTTTACTCGTAAGCAACTTTGCCAGGATGTTCTTGATATGTCATAAATTATTACCTCCACCACCGAAGGTGGAAAAACGTTGTTTTCATCCCAGTCTGATTGTTTGTTTCTTTGTTTGTTTGTTTGTTTGTTTGTTTATGTGCAGGAATTCTGAAAATGTTGTGGATGGATTCTGATGAAATTTTGTGGACAGTTTGGGTGTGTCACAAGGACAAACCGATTAGGTTTTGCTGAAGATCCAGATCCGGCTAGTGGAACATTTTCAGTGATTCTTCACCATTGAGAGATGGGTCCAAAAACGATAAGTAGCACAATATCTCAAAAAGTTGGGGACTGATTCGGACGAAACTTGGTGGGACAGGTTGTGTGTGTGTGACGAGGAGAAATTGATTCAATTTTGGTGAAGATCCGAATCCAGATCCTGATACGAGAATTATTTAATTTTAAAATAGATTCTTCACCATTGAGAGATGGGTCCAAAAATATACCATGATATTTCAAAAAATTATTGGGCCTGATATATTTTCTGGAGTTGGCATTGCGTGGTGAATTCGTCTGCGTCTACCGAGTGCCCTTCTCGTCGATCGCTGTTTTGATGATGGTTTATGTCTGTTTACGAGTTGTACCTAACTACCAACTACAATACGATTACACATTAGAGCACCACACATAAATGTACACGCATGGGACGACAACTTACCTGGCCCAGAAATCACATGATGTCGGTTTCCACTTCAGATGACAACTTTATTTTCCCAATTTTTTTTTCCTTCCAACATCTGTAGTGAATCTATACATTTTGAAACCCTTATCTGATTAATTGATGCATCCATCCTGTCATTTTAAAAATAATGATGAGCTATTGTGTGCTCATTCAATGAGCTCTCGATGGACACAAAATGGTACCCATGAGCCATGACCCACGTGACCAGAAATTTCCGGGATAGGCCATGTCACTACTCCTCGTATATGGGCTCTAATTAAAGATATTGTGTGACTGATTTACCTTTCAGGGATGTACGTTACACTCTTTCACAATGGGAGTTCATGGAACACATAACCCCATGCAGTCGAGAGAGAAAAAAAGGACATGGGCGGGGTCTGCGAGAAGCAAATTTGATTGGTCGAGATTCTGTAAAATGCTGTAATATTTTGTCCAAGTACTGCGAAACTGAAGGGTCTTGAGAGTGCCAATAAGGAGATTTGTGTTTGATGGTGTTCAAATCTATAATTCAATTGAAATAAAAAGATTTTAAAGATTGTAGAAAAAACAAGCTCAGTTGAGCTAAGATCCTCGTCCTCTTAATGATGATGTCATAAAAACGAATATGTTTGTGATGTTTCAGGTTTGCGATAAATTATTATCTGTGCTAATGCCCGGCTTGATTCCCGCAAACAAAATTCAAACAGCTTGCCTAGTTTCGGAGATAATGGTACGGGCGATTTCCATTAGCGGCGATATTATGACGTCAACTTGTTTTCTAGGAAGAACTTCCAAAATTGGAGATGGTTACTGCCTGCGCGTGGGCTTTCTGCACATACATGGCAAGTTTCACGAAGATCCGATGAAAACTCTGGGTTGTGAAACAAAAAATGTCAAAAAATAGGAATGACATCATAAAAATTGATATGACGTCATAGTGATGTATCATATGTGGGGTAATTCATCTCTGCTAATGCCCTGTTCGATTCCCGCAAAGCGAATTCAAAAAGCTTGCCTAGTTTCGGAGATAATTTTTTAGGCGATTTCCATTAGCGGAGATATTTTGACGTCGTAACTTTTTTTTTCTAGGAGGAATTTTCACAATCTGAGATGGTTACTGTCTGCGCGGGGTATTTGTACATATATATGCCAAGTTTCAGGAAGTTTCGATGAAAACTGTAGGCTGTGAAACAACAAAGTCCACAAGAAGAAGATGAAGAACAACAACGTGAGTAAGACTTAGAGATCCTCCACGAGGATCTAAAAATTTCAGCAGTTTATCACCGTTGATCTTCTGGACTTATACACCACCTTATTTAACACGTTACCTTAGTTCTTCGTGCCTGACGTTTGTGTCCTTTATGACGTCCTTAAAAGACGGTCATTTTCCTGTTTGGAATTGTTTTAAATGTTTGTTTGTTTGCCAGACAGGCACACAGAGTAAAAACATTATCTCGCTCCTCTCCACGCATGCATGATCGGGACAAATTCAGAGCCAAAGTCCTGCTGAACTACACGGTCGTTTTCCGATGCATGTTCAAAATGTAACATTCAATTGAAGTTCAGTTGTTCATCGATCATAAAATGACATTTGCAGACAGACAGAGACAGAAATGAACCAATTGCTTCTCCCCACGTTTCTCTTCATGCATGAGGAGTAATGACTGAAACGTTTGTCAAATTGGAGAAGCACTGTGAATATATATATATATATATATATATATATATATATATATATATATATATATATATATATATATATATATGTATATTGGGGTGTTCCAAAAAAATGAAAGTTTGATTTTTGCTACTCCCTGATTTTGCCTTTGTTGCAATACCCCATAAGAACTTATAGGTCAAAAATGAACAAAATTCCATGATATTTAGGGGTTCCTCAAGTTGGCAGAATTATGTCCATTATGGAGAGGGCATTTTGCACTGCAATGTCAAAAAGCTCATCTAGGTCTCCTTGGAAAAACTATTCTTTCATCCTATATGACTGCTGTGGTTTTTGAAAATATCACACAACCATATTAATTGTGAAGTGTACTGCGTTGTGCATATTCGACGGCAAGTTGTCAGTTGCAGTTTGGCAAATTTCAACAATATTGTGCCAACTTGAGGAATCCCATAACATCCTCCAATCTGCTTCATATTTGGTGTGTGTTTCTACTGTCAAATGGAACAAAGGCACAACCAGGGAGCATGAATATTCATACTTTTATTTTTTTACCCCCTATTATGAAGCACCCTAATATATATATATATATATATATATATATATATATATATATATATATATATATATATATATATATATATATATATATATATATATATATATTGTTGCGAATTCGCGCCCGCCGGCGTGCGAACGGCCACGTGACTCGAATTGCGGCACGTCGCCCACCGGACGGACAATTCAGTCGTGACCCTCCGGGAACTATCGCCCGGAGCCAGTCACGGGTGGGCCTTTCGACCTCACCACAATCGTGCCAATCGGCCACCCGCGTAGGATAGGGTTGTTCGCCAAACTCGACCTACCTAAGTACCCACGCGGATGGTAAACCGGGCGATCGTACCTCACCGCAGGTCGACTCCGGACACGAGCCGCTTGGGCGGCCCGTTCCGTACTATCGGGATAACCGAGCGGTGTTATCGTCGGCCTCGATGGTTCCGATTAATTATCGGGCATTTTAAGCCCACTACGAACGAACCCTTTACGTGAAGCAAGATGGAGATTCAATTTAAGAAAGACGAAACGAAACGGGAAAACAGTTCAACATAATGCACATTTATTCCACGGCACACGGAGAGCACACATATACAGCCAAACAGAATGCACATATATCAAATGCAACAAAAGAAACAATGACGCAGAGATACTACCGACTAAGACCAACACATGGCAACACTTAAACAGTTTTACTTCACCAGACTGGAGCCGACACACATTTACTCAAAAGCAAAGGAAACAAGCCACCTTCATAGGCAAGGGGGCAGATGGGCCCGTAGGCCAATGTGTGCGCGGGGCCTGAAGGAGCGGTCAGGCCCATGAGACGGGGGGGGGGGTCCTACCCGCGTCCTCGTGATGAGCCGCAAATGTGGCTGTGTGGCGGTGCCCCGACTTCGTGCTCCTTCGCGGGTTTCGTTGGCACCGCTTGGAGTGGGGTGGGAACGGGGCCCCCTTTTCGCACTATCTCAGCGTGCGGGAAAAGGGGGGGGGGAATTGTTGATGCCCTGGGGGAAGGAGAATGGTTGGCTGGCTTGGGTCCCGCGACGAGCGATCCCACCGCGACCTCGTCGCCGACCGCCGTCTTCCCTGCCTTGGACCCGAGCTCCTTGGACTCTTCCCCCAATTCTCCTCAGCCGACTGCAGAAAAACACCTTGACGCCTTCGCCTCCCAACTCTACTCCGCTCTCCAACCCGACTTGACTGCCTCCGTCTCCCTACTCCACTCTCTGCCACCAAAACTGACTCTCCGCGCAACAACTCGTTTCATTCGCCTCGCGCTCGCCGTTTTATAGGTCGGCAGGAGAAAACGATATGCAAATTTCCGGATCAGGATCTCCTCGAGGGCGGAGCCACGCTCGCCGATTGGACGCAGGAAAAGGGGTGTGAATCTCCCCTGATCCTAGAATTTGCATATCTTGATTCCAGACAGACGCGCCTGGAGGCGGGGCCAAGCCGCCCTGCACTTCCTAATTGGACGGATCAGAAGTGGGCGTGTAGCATTCCTGATCCGAATTCTCCTCGGAAAGGCCGCTATTTGCACTCGCGGCTCGGCGCGTATCTTGTACGAGCCCAGGACAGCCCGACGCTCGGTGCTCACAGGTGGTGCGGGAATGGCCGTAGAAGGAGGGAGGTGAAGGTGGTGGAGGGTTTCCGGCGGTGGCCGATGGCCATGGTGCCGTTTGGAATGGCGGTGATGCGATGTTTGCGGGAGCGAGTTGTGAAGGTAAAGGTCGTGGCTGTTAGCGTTGTTGTTGTCTGACGGTTGGAGCGTGGTTGGTTCAAAATAAAGATAGAACAGAAAAACGACTATCTCAAAGTGTCGCAGCCCGAATGAATCACATTAAATCCCTCTAAACAACGGGTTTGGGTTAACTACACAGGTACTTACAGAGATATCTCACCTACGGGACCTGAATGGTGGTTTGCGAATTTCCACAACCGTAACAATATATATATATATATATATATATATATATATATATATATATATATATATATATATATATATATATATATATATATATAATCAACATCTATTTCCATTAATCCTGATAAACTCAGCGCTTCAGTGGGTATACCTTGGACTTGCTTTTCAAGAGCTTGCATTCATCGAAGTGCTCGCCACTCTGATCTCTCCAACCGACACCGCACGGCCTTTCCTCCTGACCATCGACCTGATCGCTTGCACACCACGTGATTCTCACAAGTCGTTTTTTTTCCATAATATCCTGTGGTGGTGTTATTCTCATATTTGTTACTTATAAATACCTCACCTCTTATTTAACATCAACATATTTACATTTAATAGCCAACGGCTCGATCTGATATGCTTAGCAGTTGGGGGTTGATACAGATGTGATTAACTTATCTCTCCTCCCACCAAGGAAGATGCCATGACTTGAACGCTTTTACCAAATATAGTAATTGTTTATATTTATTTTCCCCTTTAATGGATTTACTTTATATCTTTCACTTATCTGCTTCATATCTTGTCTCGTACAAAATAACTTCGACATCCTTTCCCCAACCCCGCAAGCAGCTACGCACACTTTTACTCACAGAAACCATCAACTGTTTGCTTCATTCTGTATTTGATCCATTGTCTTGGCAAACACCTGCGTCTGGTTGTGCTAAAATCTGTTTCATACGATGTGTATTCTCAATTCTCGAATTTTTTTTTTTTAAACTCTATTCCGTATTCGCTTCGTTTTGGCAGCTTCAATGAACTGTGGTCGACCTGGCAGCCTGTAAAATTAACTGAGGTTTTGTTTCTACGATTAAAGGAATATTTTTGAGTTAAAAATAATGAAATCGATTTTGATTTTGGTTTTGTATAGAATGTGAATAAAAACACGAATTTTCACATTCTCGGTTGGCAGTCATTTAACGACTGTTGGAAAAGTGTTTGATTAAAATTTATTATGTTTTTGCTTTGACCTGGTACAAATCAACTTATCCACCTGACCTTTTATGTCCTTTTTATTACCGGGCTGGAAGGGGTACCGGGTGAAAAATAAACTTTCACCCTTTAAAAAAAAAAAACTTGCGAATCGATTATCGAAATATCAGGTGCTTTTTTCATATCCTTTTCTCACCTGTAACAAATGGAGCAAAATGTGGTGTAATCGCACGTCCTGTTTGAAACTGGACCATCAATCCTCACCACACTCAACTATACCATACTGTTTGAAACCAGCCCATCTATCCTCACCTCACTTTACTATATCATACTGTTTGAAACCAGCCCATCTATCCTCACCTTACTCCACTACATCACACTATTTGAAACTGGCCCATCTTTCCTCACCTTGCTCAACTACATCACACTGTTTGAAACCGGCCCATCTATCCTCACCTTTCTCAACCATATCACACTGTTTGCAGATTGGGCTTGATTTGTGGTATCCCCGAAAGGACATTTCTTGCCGGACGGATGCAGGCATGCCGAGACGAGCTCGTTTTATACTATAGATGTGCATTGAAGTGCCACCATTTTCCTTTCGTGCTTTCGGAATGAGAGCGGCATTTGGCTTGACCTTTCAAAGGGTTTGATGAGGGTCAATCAAATAGGTTGATCTGTATATTGAAACCATTTTGTGTTTGTGAAAATAAAAGCATTACTTCTTCTGTTATCGGACAGTACGTAAATAACATGAACTTTATCACCTCGACACAGGTAACCGGCATGGCTTGCTGGTTCCCAACAGTACGACGGATCAGGAGCTCCAGCACGTACGGAATGCTTTGCCTGACAGTGTGTCACTGCGCCGGATCGAGGAACGCCTCTCTGCCCTGGGGAACGTCGTCGCCTGCAATGATTACGTAGCCCTCGTCCATCCCGACCTCGACCGTGTGTGTCCTACATGGCAGATTGGAATTGCTTGTTTTGCTAGTGGTCTATTGCCAGATGATAAGCTATTATCAACCACAAAAATGATTGCTGTAGAGTTTGGGTATGAATTAGTGCCTGGAGTTTTTGGATGTTACAAAGTTTATAATCTCTACTTTCGTGCTCAACACAAACATTTGTGTGGGTTGACCGGTGGGGCAACCGCTTCAAAATTTTGGTTGCCTGGAAAAAAAAATTCAATCGTTTTCTGAATAACTTCCACTGCAACAAATTGATACGGTAATTATGCACGCCAACAGCTGTACAAGGCTAGCGGTGCTCATGGAAGCAGATGAACATGAGAATCCCCTTCATCATCCCATCTATCAACAGGAACGCTCTCCTCTCGATGATCTGCTTCAACACCTCGTCTTTTAGCAAGAATAAACCCAAATTGAGACCGCCTTTTCTGACTCGTCATTACTTCGGATGTTGAAAATTGTCCCTCGAGATTAAATGAAATTTCGCTTGGCACAGGTTGAATCTCATTAATTATTCACCCCGTCCCTTACTCGGTTCTCGGAAACTTGCTTGCATGATCAAATAAACTGATATATCGTATGCGACGTAACCGTGTTTTACAAGCTGTTTGTCTCGGGTCACAATTTTTCTTTTCCTGTGAAATCATTTTAAATAATTCTTTTTGTTGATGCATATGCTTTATATATAAAATAATAATAATAATAATAACTCGAAATGCACTTGGAAGAGCGCAACCTGTCCATTAAGTTTCATCCTAATCCGTAACTAACTTTTTGCTCACTTCTTTTTTTTGTTTAACCTGCTACAGACAGACACAAACAAATAGGGGTGAAAACATAGCCTACCAGTCGGGACCCATGGAAATTGCACATAATGTAAAATGTGACTTCAAGACTTCAACCCTCCCCTCTACGCTCCCCACTCTTTCCTCCACCCCCACTCTCTTCTCCTCCTCCTTCACCTCTCTCTTCTTCTCCTCTTCTTCTTCTCCTCTTCCTCTTCTTCCCTCTCCCTTCTTCTTCCCTCTCCCTTCTTCTTCCCTCTCCCTTCTTCTTCCCTCTCCCTTCTTCTTCCCTCTCTCTTATTCTTCTCTCTCCCTCCCCCTCCCTCCCACTCTCATCCTCTTTCCCACTCTCCCCCTCCCTCCCACTCTCCCCCTCCCTCCCACTCTCCCCTCCCTCCCACTCTCCCCCTCCCTCCCACTCTCCCCTCCCTCTCACTCTCCCCCTCCCTCACTCTCCCCTCCCCTCCCTCCCACTCTCTCCCTCCCTCACACTCTCCCCCTCCCTCACTCTCCCCTCCCCCTCCCTCCCACTCTCTCCCTCCCTCACACTCTCCCCTCCCTCACACTCTCCCCTCCCTCACACTCTCCCCCTCCCTCACACTCTCCCCTCCCTCACACTCTCCCCTCCCTCACACTCTCCCCTCCCTCACACTCTCCCCCTCCCTCACACTCTCCCCCTCCCTCACACTCTCCCCCTCCCTCACACTCTCCTCCTCCCTCACACTCTCCCCTCCCTCACACTCTCCCCCTCCCTCACACTCTCCCCCTCTCTCACTCTCTCCCCCTCTCTCACTCTCACCCCCTCTCTCACTCTCTCCCCCTCTCTCACTCTCTCCTCTCTCACTCTCTCCCCCTCCCTCACTCTCTCCCCCTCCTCACTCTCTCCCCCTCCCTCACTCTCTCCCCCTCCCTCACTCTCTCCCCCTCCCTCACTCTCTCCCCCTCCCTCACTCTCTCCCCCTCCCTCACTCTCTCCCCCTCCCTCACTCTCTCCCCTCCCACTCCCTCCCACTCTCTCCCTCCCTCACACTCTCCCCCTCCCTCACACTCTCCCCTCCCTCACACTCTCCCCTCCCTCACACTCTCCCCCTCCCTCACACTCTCCCCCTCCCTCACACTCTCCTCCTCCCTCACACTCTCCCCCTCCCTCCCACTCTCCCCTCCCTCCCACTCTCCCCCTCTCTCACTCTCTCCCCCTCTCTCCCCCTCCCTCACTCTCTCCCCCTCCCTCACTCTCTCCCCCTCCCTCACTCTCTCCCCCTCCCTCACTCTCTCCCCCTCCCTCACTCTCTCCCCCTCCCTCCCTCTCTCCCCCTCCCTCACTCTCTCCCCTCCCTCACTCTCTCCCTCCCTCACTCTCTCCCCTCCCTCACTCTCTCCCCCTCCCTCACTCTCTCCCCCTCCCTCACTCTCTCCCCTCCCTCACTTCCCCTCCTCACATCCTCCCCCTCACATCCTCCCCCTCCCTCACATCCTCCCCCTCCCTCACATCCTCCCCTCCCTCACATCCTCCCCTCCCTCACATCCTCCCCCTCCCTCACACCCCTCCTCCCTCCCACTCTCCCCCTCCCTCCCACTCTCCCCCTCCCTCCCACTCTCCCCCTCCCTCACTTCCCCCCTCACATCCTCCCCCTCCCTCACTCTCTCCCCTCCCTCACTCTCTCCCCCTCCCTCACTCTCTCCCCTCCCTCACTCTCTCCCCCTCCCTCACTCTCCCCCTCCCTCACTCTCCCCCTCCCTCACTCTCCCCTCCCTCACTCTCCCCTCCCTCACACCCCCCCTCCCTCACACTCTCACCCTCCCTCACACTCTCACTTTGTCCTCTTTTTCTCTCCCTCTCTCCCCCTCCTTACCTCCCTCCCACTATCCCCCTCCTCCCTCTCTCCCTCCATCCCCCTTCTCCCTCCCTCCCTCCCCCTCCCCGAACGAAAAGCTTTCAAAGGGGTCCTATATACCATGCATAAATCTCATTGCTCAAGGTCCCTCGAGGTGTTCTACACAAAATTAAAAGAAATCTATGAAAGGTTAACGTTTAAAAAAAATATATATATATATATATATATATATATATATATATATATATATATATATATAGAAATTACACATTTATGTATTTGAAGCCAAAGCAGCACCACGGGCATGACGTAGCACCCCCCTCCCCCTTCTCCCTCTCTTCCTCCCCCCCCCCCTTCCTGTGGCCGGGGAGAGTTTTCAAAGGGGTCCTTCGAAGTGTTTATTATTTCAAAAGCTTTGTTACAACTCCCCCCTCCCCCAACTGTCCATGCTCTCCTCCCCCACTCTCTCACCTCCCCCCTCCCCCCATTCTGTCTATCCTCTTCCCTCCTATCCTCTGCCCCCTCTCTGCATTGCGCCTGACCAGAAACGGCTATTAAAATACGTTTTTCCTTTAAAAGTTTCCATTTTCGTCGGTATTTTTCTTCCCGTTTTTTTTGCATCCAAGTCTTAAAACCATTTTGGCAACTGAAAAATGAAATCGGATATCAAATTAGAGTTGAGATAAAGCAGTGGAGAGTCAGAAAGTGTGAGCCTTACAAAAGAGGCCTATGGAGCCTCAGAGCTGTGTGGAGCAAACAAAATGGTAGAGATTTAATTTTGAAGCCCCTCCTTGAACGGGGGAAACAAGACCATGAACGGACAGACACACTGACACTGTCGGGGAGAGTATTATAGTGTAGATTACCAGTCTTTTTGATGACAATATTAATCGGATCATAAAATCACAATTGGTCATTTAGCACAACCACTATTCCATGGGTCAATCATAACTTGGTTTTGCAAACGACCACGTGAGTGTTGAGCAAGGTACGTCCGTGTTCATCACGGTTGAATGCATGGTTAGCTTAGTGAAGGGCCGTATATAATCACGGACTGGCGCACCTTGCGTGCACACACCTCCACACACTACTTTGATTGGAAATTTCACATTTTCGGATCGGGAAATGTGACCAGCGAGTGAACGCAATTAACACATACACCGCCTTTCAGATTACATTTGCACCTTCGCAGGCGTTCATGCAAGATCACGTGTAGAATATAATAAAGGAAAATCACATTTTATTGATTAATTAACTTATTATCGATCCGGGAGGTCGTTTTTATACATCAAAACATCGTTTTGTACATACATGTTCCAGGGACGATAATCTTGATTGCCCGCCGCCAAATTTTGGTTAATCCTGGGCAACCGTTCATGTTGAGCCTTGTCTACTTTGGCTTGTATATCAAGGAGAGACGCGTCAATGAAGTGTGTAGTTTGAGTTCTTGAGGTTCTGTGCAGTTTGAACAGCAGCTTATTTTTTTTTTTTTTTACACCACAGGAAACCGAAGAGATCCTTGAGGACATACTACGAGTGGAAGTATTCCGGCAAACGGTGGCAGAACAAGTTCTGGTCGGCAGCTATTGTGCATTCAGCAACCAGGGGGGATTGGTACATCCACGCACTTCAATAGAGGATCAGGACGAGCTGTCATCCCTGCTCCAAGTACCACTTGTGGTATGTGCCTGTGCTCGCTTTCGTTATTGTGCTGCAGGATATTACCATTGCTGTCAGCACAAACGTTTTGCAATTGCTGCATTGATGTTTTCAGTTATTACTTATTAGGTTTCAAAGAAATACTTGAAATGTGGCGTCTGAAAAGCTCGCTGCTGTCCTTGGACCCGAGGCTATTTATTGGTACAAATGATGTGGCACAATGTGTAACAATTATACTGACAATGTGCATCGTAATGACAAATGGTACAGGGAAGAGCAAAATTCTGATAATAATAATAGCAATAGCAATAAAAAAAACTGATAATAAACTAGAATGGCACTCGCTGGAGAGCATACCTCCGCCAGGCTGAACAGTTTACAGTTTGCATCCCACTGATAGGCTGGATCTGTATCCGGACCTTCACCAAAATCTAATTGTCTTGTTCTCGTCTCTTACCAAACTCATCCACAAGTTTCGTCATAATCCATCCACAACTTTTTGAAATATCATGCTCTATTTTGTTTTTGGCTCCATCCTTCAATGGTGAAGAATCACTTTTAAATAAAAAAAAAATTAAATTATCAGATCTGGAGCCAGGTCTTCACCAAAATCGAATCACTTCATCCTTGGCACATACCCAACCGGCCCATTGTTTAGTCTGAATCCGTCCATAACCTTTTGAGATATCCTGCTCACAGACAGACAGACACAGATAGGAGTGAAAACATAACCTCGGTCCACCTTCAGTGGTGGAGGTAATAAAAGGTTGATCAAATATATGGAGAAAATAAGCAATTCCATCATAGCTACATGACTAGAATTTAATAATTTTATTTGGCTGCTGGCAGGATAGCCTCGAGGTATGCACACTCACCTCTTGAGTTGTCTAGCTTGGGTTCAAGTCCCGACCCAGATATAAAAATGATCATCACGGTGTTTCGCAGGTACGGCGAAGCATCAATGTGTGCTGTTCCTCTAATTGATGATGAGCTGGGTGTCAAATTTCCCTGGCATTAGTTGGTGGACGTTGAAGATCGCGCAGTGTCCTTCGCGAAGAGTAGGCGAGCCATCACCGGCACCGTGACTAAATTACAAATTTCTGCTCAAACATGCAGGGGGCGCACTGCTTCAGCAGCACTGGCACAGCCCTGTGAGAACTGATGCTAACCCGAAGCTATGTGGGGCATACGAACGACGACTATTCCATGTTGTTTGGATGTCCAGCCATCCTGAGCAATGAAAATGGAACATCTGAGCCGCTATGCCCTGAAGGAATCGTTATCCGAACAGAAAGGCCAAGCCCTTATACATCTGCTTCATCAAAACAGGCATTAACACTCAAAATCATTTGGATCTCCTGTGACGAAGCTGAGTGTCTCGGCCTTTTTCACATCGCAGGCAGGATGATGGCCTTTCCATGTTCTACAGACTCCTTTTTGGTGTTGCACTCTTTGCCCTCTCTTGCCTCTGTCCTTCCCAGGTTTCTGCAGGGAACACATGGTCTGCCAGTAACAATCTTCTTGTTAAACCCCCAAAATCCAGGCTCACTCCTCACCTCCACTCATTTGTTCCTCTTTTATCTCGTCTCTGGAACCAACTTCCCCTGTCTGGTCAGTCCCATTCTTCCCTCCAGGGCTTCAAGACAGCTGTTCACCACTACTTCAGGTCATCCCCCATCCACACTTGTGATATCTTCGACCCCAAATGACCGCATTCCCAAGCACTCCTTTTTCCATGTCATTGTGACCCTCCACCTCCCTCACCTCTTTTCTTTTGTTCATTGTCAGTTGGTTTGTTCCTTTTCTGTTTCTTCCCCGCTTTCCCCTCCCTTTTCTTAATGTTTCATTCAGCTCGTGTGCAGATTCTTTGCCCCTCCTCCCCCCATGTGTCCTCTTTTGTTATCTCTCTCTGTCTGTCTCTGTCTCATTGTATTTTCCCTTTTTCCATTTTGTTCCCTTCCATTCTATGAGCTTCGATCATGTACACAAATAAAAGCATAATCTTCATCCAAACAGTCACCTTAGCATGATGTGGCCTTGCATTGCGTACTCGATGATATGCACACTGTGAACAAGGAGTTGCCTCCCAAAGAGAATAGTGCAGTAAAACGAATACAAACAAGTGTACATAGTACTGTACGTTAAAGGTTTGTAATGCTAACTAGTTTGCAAACAGCCCCTCCCAATGGAAACCCACCAGCATACAGGATGCTCCTGTTGAATGAAAACATTAGACAATTTTCTTCAGTGAAGATACCATGTGCTTTAAAGGTACGTAATAAAGTAATAACACTTTTGTGTTTATATATTGTTACGATTCTCGGAACCGTATGCACACAACAGAGAGTTGTCCCGAGTCAGTTATTCCATTGATATACGTGTAGATAGATCCCTTCCTTGTGTAGTGGGAAGACACGGGGTGCGTTGCGATAGGCAATAGTTAGGATCAATAAATCATTTTTCCCCTTTTATTTTATTCCCTCCATTACATTTCTGAGGCAAAATCCACGACAGCCTACGGTACCCTCTGCCTGCTTGCCCTTCGTCTCGCTTGCCACAGCGTGACAACCCACGGTACCCTCCCCAACGATCGCTTCTATGGCAAAATCGCGACGTGCACCATGGAGTAGACCGGCGCTTTGAGTATTTCACCGTCTACTCCAAACCAGACGTGGGCGGTGAATCACGTTCGTTTTGCACCCAGATGAGCGGGCCAAACTATCGTCTGGCCGAAACCCCGCCCAGAAAGGCGGACCACATGAAGGCCCGGTCCAATTGGAATGCTCGGATCGGACATGACGTCTGTTTCGCCATGGCTCCTCCCTGAGCTCCGTAATTTATAAAGTATGGAGCAATCCTCAGAGTTGTGTCGAGTTGGTTTTGCGGGTCGTTGGAGAGGTCGAGTTAGAATTACGAGTTGTTTGGTCGTTGAAGAGAATTGCAAGTTGGAGAGGTTGAAGAGAATTGTTGTGAAAGTGTTCCTGCTGCCTGGCTCTGCCTACGTCTCGCCTCGACGGCCCGCCTATTGTACTGGTCCTCACCCACACGACCTCGACCAAACCTCTTGTCTGGTCCTGCCTACTGCTCATCTCTCGCCTCTTTGGACTCCGCCAGATACAATTTCCACGTGTGCGGTGGTGGACCGAACCACACAGCTTTTGTCGGGTATCGCACCACGGAGCATCCCTTCCCCCGAATCAGGTACCGAAAACTGTGACCTCAACTCCCTCCCTCCCTGGCTGCAAAAGTCCTTTGCCTTTCATTGGGTTTATTTTGTCTGAGTGTGTTGGCGCCTGTCCGTTAGATAAGCCTGTATAAGATCTTCATTGTTGTAATTGTTGCTTTTATTAATCTTGCGTCATGTCTGCACTCTGTCCGCTTTTGTAAGTTGCTTGTAAAATTGCCGCACCACACCCCTCTCATCTTTCCCCTGCATTACATACCGAATAAACCTTTTTTGGTGCCACATGCTTTTCCCCCACTTATTGTAAATAAATAATTGTGGAAATGTTCCCAGCTCGCCTTTGTCTTTTCCTCCATTGTTCCAGCATGGTTCGGATCTAAGTTTATCCGGGTCTTTATTCCCAACAATCCGTTCCTTCTAGCCGGTACGTCCTTGGCAGTGCCACTCGGCTGCATCCAATCCGGAAAGGTGATCCGTAGTTGGTAGAGTGATCCGGTTCGGACAAGAAGTACCGAAGGCGTGGTTCCCTGGTGGTTAAACCGTGTGGTTAATTAGGTAACCTGATTCTAGACAGGAGGACCCGAGGTCACGTGGTTGAGTTATTGGCATCCACGGTTGGTTAAGCGACCCACCACGTCACGGAATTATCCGTGAGCGACGGCCTAACCGACCATGAATGCCAATAACTCAACCACGTGGCCTAGGGTCCTCCCATCTATAGGTTAACCGGGTTACCTAATTAATCACGTGACGTAATTACCGGGGGACACGCCCTTAGTACGCCTTGTCCGAACCGGATCACTTTACCCGATCAGATGCAGCCAAGCGACACTGCCAGGACATACCGGCTCAAAGGAATGGATTGTTGGGAATAAAGTCCCGGCTCGGTTAGGATACGGACCATGCTGGATCAATGAAAGAAAGGACGAAAACGAGCTGGGAACATTTCTACAAAGGGATTTATTAACAGGCAGGTGAGGAAAGATATGTGGCACAGTGAATAGATTTTGTTGTTGTATGTGAGCAGGGATAGGAAGAAAAGTGTGGTGCAATCACAAACGAGCAACTTACAAAAGCAGACACAGAGCAGACTTATCCCGATCTACTTCTTGTACAAGAGGATCCCGATCTTAACTTAAGCGAGGACAGGCGCCAGGATGGACACACACACACACACACACACACACACACACACACACACACACACACACACACACACACACACACACACACACACACACACACACACACACACACACACACACACACACACGCACTTGCAGTTTTGGATAGAATAGTATGAAAAATCTTTACCCTTGCACAGACTGCAAAGCGTGGGTCCGCCCACCATCGAGCATGCCCCTTGCAGTGCGCGTGGGTCCGCCCGCCATCGAACATGCCCCATACAATGCGTGCAGGTCCACCATTCTTACACGAAGGGTGCAGCTGTGGTTTTTACCGATGGGTCCTGAGCATAGCGTCTGCTGGCTCACGCGAGGATCTCTTGCTTGGATTTACCGTAGGAATGAGGTTCAGATATTTAATCAGACCTCACTATGAGATTTACACAATGCAGTCCCGTTCAACCCAAAGCCTGGTGTTGGCTTAGTGGTTAGGGTGGTGGCTTGGGATCCCAGGGTCCTGAGTTCAAGCCCCGTTGGCTGCTGAATTAACACCAGGGGGTTGACTCAGCCTGTCATCCTTCCGAGGTCGTCGAAATTTGTACCAGTGTACTGGTCCCGGTGTATGCCCCGGTTAGAATAGGTGTACCATATCCCTGTGTGTCGTAAGAGGCGACCAGGGTTGGCGTCAGGAAGGGCATCCGGCCATAAAACATTGCCTCAAGAAAAAGCCCAACCCCTGCAGAGCAGGGAAAAATGGCTGTAAAAACGGTCATAGTCCCGTTCAACCCACTAGAAAAGAAGGAAGGGACTATCTGAACGTACATTAATGAAATAACTGACTGGGGACGACTGTATGTTGGCTGCTATTGGTGTTGGAATGATGCGATTTCTAGAACCGCAACAATATGTACATGTTTGTGCAAGTTGCTGTTGATTGCCATCTCCACATGTGAGTGGGTTTCAGGAGATGGATGGAACAGAGACTTAACTGGTGTGTGTGTGTGTGTGTGTGTGTGTGTGTGTGTGTGTGTGTGTGTGTGTGTGTGTGTGTGTGTGTGTGTGTGTGTGTGTGTGTGTGTGTGTGTGTGTGTGTGTGTGTGTGTGTGTGTGTGTGTGTGTCCATCCGTCCTGAAGGCTTTGTTTATCGTCCACCAAGTTGTGGTTCATGGCGATCTCAATAGAGTGCCACCATGGTGATATTGCTGCCGGATTAATTTCCACCGTCGGTATGAATTTCTTCAATATTGTGTCCATCTTGGCGTGTAGTTGGAAATGTACCGTCCTCCCATTTCGCACGATACATTTGTTACCATAAGAACACTGACGTGACATATACACCTTCTCCTTTGCGTCGAGCGAACAGAGTAGTGAGAGTGCATGCTGTGAAAGTGCAACGAAACTGTGACAGTGTCTGAATGTCCTATGGTGTGGAAGCTTTATCAAAGACTGTGTGAAGTTGTGGGTTTCCTCAAATTGGTCACTGTGTTCACAGCACGTTACCTATCTCGGCGTACATCATAAAGTTATCGTCCTTGATTGTCAGTGATCTTTGAGCTGTACGCCTGCAATCTGTATCGAGTAATTGTGTGGTGTGGTTCAGTCAGGCACAGTAAACCGGGGCAGCGAGGTCATTGCTGCGGGTCTTGTGGTGAACGATTGGTGTGCTTTCTGTGGCCTGGACACGACCAGCACCGAACTCTCGGTCATCGAAAGCGTCTTCAAGTTGAACGACGCTCAGCCTAGCGCCATCGCCACTACCATGCGGGACTCGCTCATCGAAAGGTTTGTCGTGTGTTTGTGCATTCTCACTGCCGATCGATTATACAAATGAGGTATTCCGGTGGGTGTTCCCAAATGTTACGTGGCTTCAAGCGGGTATACAAGCTGTCTGATGAGCTCAGAATTTTGAACCAATTGCCTTGCCAATGGTGCGATTATGGCATAAATGGCAAGTGATCTGTTCCATTTCCCTCGACTCAAAGTGCAATGTTTTGGTAAGACCAAGCTATTCTGGCTGCAGGGTCAATGTGCAGGTGTATTTATTTGACCGCGTAATGTATAAGATATTTAGTTTTATTAACCTCCGCCATCGAAGATCGGAGGTTACTGTTTTCACCCGTTTGTTTGTTTGTTTGTTTGTGAACAGTATTACCGAAAAACTCCGACGGATTTTGACGAAACTTGGTGGGGGGGTTAGGTATGGTACAAGGATCATGCCATTAGATTTTGGACTTGGTCCCCCCCCCCAAAAAAAGTTAGAGAAAAATTTTTTTTTGCATTTCTACATGTTTTAAGTGATTTCCACCCCCCCCAAAAAAAAAATTGTTAGAGAAAAAAAATTTTTTGCAACTTTTTTTTCAACAAAATTTCGATTTTTTTTTTTTTGCATTTCTACATGTTTTAAGTGATTTCCAACCCCCCCCCCCCAAAAAAAAAATGTTGGAGAAAAGAACTATAACTGTCAGCACTGTTAACATCATATTTAATGAATAAGATATAAGGTTCACTTGAGTGACCCCAGCAGTATTGGCGGCGGAGGTTTTGCACTCTCCCGAGTGCTCCCCCTTTAGTTTGATCTCTGTATTAACCCTATTCAGGCTGAGGGGGGAGTCAAAATGCCCCCTCCCCCCATCCCCTCCATCCCCTCCCTCCCCCCATCCCCTCCCTCCCCCCATCCCCTCCCCCATCCCCTCCCCTCCCTCCCCCATCCCCTCCCCTCCCATCCCCTCCCCTCCCTCCCTCCCCTCCCTCCCCATCCCTCCCCCTCCCTCCCCATCCCTCCCTCCCCTCCCTCCCCCATCCCTCCCTCCCCTCCCTCCCCCATCCCTCCCCCTCCCTCCCCATCCCTCCCTCCCTCCCTCCCCCATCCCTCCCTCCCCCATCCCCTCCCCTCCCTCCCCCATCCCCTCCCTCCCTCCCCCATCCCCTCCCCCCATCCCCTCCCCTCCCTCCCCCCATCCCCTCCCTCCCTCCCCCATCCCCTCCCTCCTCATCCCTCCCCTCCCTCCCTCCCCCTCCCTCCCCTCCCTCATCCCCTCCCTCCCTCCCCCCCCTCCCTCCCCTCATCCCTCATCCCCTCCCCTCCCTCTCCCTCCCTCCCCCTCCCTCCCTCCCTCCCCCCCTCCCTCCCTCCCTCCCCCTCCCCTCCCTCCTCCCCCATCCCTTCCCCTCCCTCCCCCCATCCCCCCTCCCTCCCCCCATCCCTTCCCCTCCCTCCCCCATCCCCCTCCCTCCCCCCATCCCCCTCCCTCCCCCATCCCCCTCCCTCCCCCATCCCATCCCCTCTCCCCCTCCCCTCCCCTCTCCCCATCCCCTCTCCCCATCCCTCTCCCCCTCCCCTCCCCCCATCCCCTCCCCTGTTATTTCTCCAAGTCCTGCAAATTTCCAAATCAAGTCTTGTGCATCTTTTAATAACAAATTTGTGCAACTAGCTCACCAGAAGTAAACCCCTAATCACTTGACATTGATGCAGTAAAAAGGCAATGCCAACAACTTTGTATGATCCCGATGTATGTGATTCATTTCATATCAACCATGTACCCAGGGAGTGTACTTGGGGGAAGTCAGAGAGGGCTTTCCCAGAATAATAAAAATCTATATTTTTATCACTAAATCTATGAAATAGGTATGTTAAGATTTTCTGTCTGCACCAAATGCCATGGCAATCGGACGCTCCGTCTCCAAGATCTTAAGGGAGGTCAAAATGAAGCCTTGCATGGTGATATACTTTGGTCTGAAGTTTGTTTTACTTTCAATGTTTAGATTTTGACTTTCTGCAGGTATCTCTCAGAGAAACAGCAAGTGCCTCTTGCATGACAATGCATTTGATCTTGTGGCCATTGTGCAATGTTTTGGCAAACTTAGTGCTTTGTTGAACCTTCATCAAACCAAGGACAAGATGGCTTAAAAAGGCTGAGCCTTTTCAGAGCCATGTTTGGAATAGAATATCATTACTTTGCTGTTTCCTTCATACTTCATGTTCAACACTATCAGTTTGTCCTGATAAGATTGAGTGGATATGAAATTAACTTGATTGCATCCCTATAAAAGGACTAACTTTAGACCTTCATTAAAAACATGACTTGCAGGTTTCCAATAAGCCATGTGATATTTATAATATGTAGGAGCAAATGTTTTTGTATGGTTGCTCTATTCCCATTTGTTGGACAGGTGGCCTGACATCACCCACAATTGCAAACATATATATCTGCCATTTTTTTAAGCTGAAGTCTTCAGTCACCATGCCCTCCAAGTTTCCTGTTCACTCTTAAAAGGATCAATATTGAAATGGAGCTGTTGTGGGCCTCATGTAGGTGATGGTGTGTTGGCCTGAGAGTGCAATTGGAGTTATCCAAGTGACAACCCCAATATATATTGGTGCACAAAAGCAGTTCATGTTTTTGCTCCATTTGTGCAACCCAGATTATTTTATTTTTGGGAGCAATTGAAGCAGTACCATTGCTTATACACCTAAATAAATGTAACAAGAATGTTGCATGCTTGGAAAAGATCACCCATGGGGTGGGTACTCTGTTTATAAAAGTTGTGGCTCAATTGTAGACAATTGCTGTTTAGCTTGAGATTGAAACCAATTTAACTTTTTTTTTTTCTCCTTCCTTTTACAGCTTGACATGAATTTGGCAGTTGGTAAAAGTGAAAATATGCTTTTGATGCAGAGGAAATCCCTGAGCAACTGTAATTGTTTTTTTTTGATATTTATACTTGTACAATCATTTATTTTAAGTATAAAATATCTGTCACCTTTGAAAAAGTTCATTTAGTTTAAAATGGAATGTGAAGGAGCAGATGTCAGATTTGCATCAATTTAATTCAGTTTTTTCAACATGAATGCAAACATCAGAAAGACATCAGCAAAGCATAATCACCAGGTTAAAAATTCCATAAAGCCTAAAAATACATCTTGAAACAGCTGTGAAGATTTTATTATATAAATTGAAACAATACATTAAAGCCCCCAGAAGTGACTTTGTATTCATTGAAGTTGAGCTATTTGAAAAATCTGTGTAAGCACTCCAAATTCATGTTTCCTCCACCTGTGAAAAAAAAAAAATCACAAAAGGCCTTGAGGTCAAGATTTTTCAAGTTAATTTATAGACATTTCAGAAGCCATGATTTATTTTTATACACTACAATGAATTAAAATAAACAATTTGTTTGGATGGGAAATGTAAAACAGCAGTCGATTGATCACCAATGTAAATCACCAGTGATTGATGACCAGATTCCCAAACTTATCAAGATGGTACTCGCTCTGCCATGTGGGTCACGGTTCAGAAGTTTGAATGTGAGATCAATGGAGGGGAGAGGGGTCAGGGGTCAAGATGGTGGAGATGCAGAGAAGGTTGGAAATGGTGTGTTTTGCAGGAGACCAGATGGAATGGAGACAGGGTGAAGATGTTGGTGGGAGGATAAAATGAGTAATGGCATCAGAAGATATCAATCAGCAAGCAGGTGATCAGAGTGGAAAGGAAGGAGGGACAGATAGTTATGGCATGGGTGGTGCTTGGAAAAAGGTGCATTATGGGAAAGACTGGGCAGAAAAGCAGAAATTCAGGGACACATTGTCGATAATGGGAATGGTTGAGCCGGAGGTGATGCTGTGCATTGTGGGAGTAGCTTTGCTGGGTGAAGAGGAAAGTTTTGGTAAATTTGAGTGTGGAATGATGAATAGAGAGGGTCACATGGGATGGCCGTAGCTGGTTCATTCTTTCAAAAGCAGGAAAGCCACAATATTACTGAGAGGAGTGGACAACATAGAACAGAACTGGATTTGGTGGTGATAAGAAGGCGACAGTTGGAGGGTTCAGGATTATAAGGAAGTGGTGAGAACATGTTGCCACCCGGCACAAGCCTATAGCGCATGTGGTATGGATGAAGAAAAGTAGGGAGATTAAGAGCAGTGGTCAAAGATTATTAGGTGAGGGGAAGTGGAGGGGCAAAGTCATCTGAGAGTACAAGGAGAGGATGAGGGCCAGGAAAGAGCAACTTGGTGAAGCACAGAAGCATTTATGCGAATTGCACAATTGTGTGAAAGGACATCAGGAAATGGTGCATTGTCGAGGGATAGAAATCAGGTATGGTGGATGGAGAAAGTAGCAAAGCCGGTTTGGAAGATGAAGGATCTAGGGTTGCGGCACACCTGTATGGGCAAAAGGAAAAAGCAGCAAAGAGCAATGATATGGAAGAGGTGGTGTACAAGTGGGAAGAAGGTGATCTATAAATTGGTGGACATGAAGTGGGGGAAGGGGGGGGTCATTAAGGATGGTGGTGGGAGGCTAGTGACGGTAGTATTGAAAGTGTGGGAAGGAAGTAATGGAGAGCTGGAGCTACAGTGTCATGTGGAGGTCTGGACAGGATTGAAGAGGATGGAGAAGGGAAGAGTACCAGGCATTGAGGCGTTTGCAGAGATGATAATTGCAGCAGAAGTCAGTTGGACAGAAGCATTTCAATAAATGTATGTACGAGAGGGTTTAATTCTAGAGAATTGAGGACAGAGTTAGTTGTGCCAATAAGGAATGGGAAGGGAGATGTTCAAGATCCAAAGAAGTACAGGAGCATTACACTCCCAAGTCATGTGATGTCATGAAGAGGCTGGAGAGGATTCTGAATGAGAGGATACAGGAGAGTGTGGCGATGGAGATTGAAGAGCAGCAAGGGTTTAGAAAGGGTAGGGGAACAATGGATGGGATGTTCATCGACACAGCTGGTGGAGAAGAGGTTGGAGGTGCATGGTGAAATGGCTGTGTCCTTTGCCAAATGTCTGTGATCAATGATTGGCACAATTCCAAATTCCTACCCTAAACTACAGTGGGCACTGCCCCATTCAACCAATGCTACTTCCAACCATGTGCTGCATACAGAAGAAGGTTCATATTATAATCTGTTCAAAAGTTCATGTCTTCCAGAGAATATTGCTGTGAACTACCAACTGGGGCACTCACCACTCAATTGCATGCAGCTCCCTTCTGTGTACTACAGCAATCTGCATCTTGGCAGCAACATGTTCCTAAAAGCAACAGAGGGAGATATCTACATTTAACCAAATTTTCAAGTTTCATTACCAAGATTGTTTTTTTATTTCAATTGCCAACTTACCAACCTTTGCAGAGCCATTACTGTGTACTTTGTTTAAATTGTCCCACAACTTGCCTAAACTCATGGGTTGATGGGACAGGTAAGTAAAATTGCCATTTTCAATAGCAGCACATATTTTGCAATGCTCTATTAGATTCTAACCAGAACCAAGAAACTTTTGTATCAATCGTGCTGGGAGTGACCAAAGTGCACACAAAGCTTTGATAATGCACACCAAGGCACGAGTGATTGACCCGAGCAAAAAACCTCAATAATGTCCCAGACCAGACCCCCTGCATCAAGAATTACTTAGAACAGGTCGGTGTGAGAAATGAGTTCGTTGCATCCGTATTAAAACGGAACATGAGTGATGGGTGGTAAACAAAATGCCAAAACCAAACATACCTGTTCCTTTCCCAACAGGGATGCATTTGCAGGTGCAGCACTCTGGAAAAGTTGATTAAAAATAAAATTGATTAATGTGTGAAAAGTTAAAGGTTTTGCATTGATGTGCACAGAAGGAAAAAAAAAAAAACTTTCACTCTGGTTTACCAGGGGGTGCTGACTGGAGGTTAAAATTCCAACAACAAAAAAGTAATAAATGCACAACTATAATCCAATGCTTGTTTATATGAACAAATAAAATCACAACATTGTCACAAGTACAATGCAAGGCAGTTTGAATCTGAGTCTTAACATAGCTTTTCATGCCAAATACCACAGCGTGGGTTACAGAAAAAGAAAATTTGAAGTGGAGTACAATCTTTGCGGAAGCTAAATAACCAAGCAAATTGATAACCGCAATTTTAGCGTCTAAAGTGGTTTGCAATGCGCAAATGAGAAGAGCACCTTCACAGCCAAAACTACAGACCAAGGTATATTCACCAAGATACATTCATGGTAAAATAATATGCAATTCATAGGCGACTCACTTGTTGCCCAATGGAGGCATCAAGCAAGCCAACTATGCACAGGGTCTCAAAATGTTTGCAGAACCCCCCCCCCCCCAAGAATGTCAATGAATGACATTCGCTGTTGTACAATACCCCAAAACTGTACACGTATGCATTAGGTGATAGATAAAATGCCAAAATCAATACATACCAGTTCCTTTCCCTTTCTCAACAGGGACACATTTGCAAGTGCAGCACTCTGAAAAGGATGATAAAATAAATTAATAAAATTGATTAATGTGTGAACCGTTAAAGGTGCACAGAAGGAAACTTTCACTCTGGTTTGTCCATTCCTATTGATGCATCAGAGGGTTAAACATTTAACTAAAATACTACACAACTACAATCCCATGCTAGTTTGTTTGGATAAAATAGGAAATGATCAAAAGTACAATGCACAGCAATTAATTTGTTTGTCTTAACAGAACCAAGTATAATAATGTACACTGTACTAAACAAAGCTTGCTCTGCCAAAAACACCAAAAAGGACATTAACGAATTATGGTGGTAAGATAGCCCAAAAGTGTAGTCTGGCCAGATCAAAGAGCAATAAAAAGTACATGAAGATAAGTCAGACTTGAAAGCCCAATTAACACCCGCACCCCCTTTGGCTCACAGGATGGCCTGGGGTACACAAACTCTCCTCCAAGCTGTCTAGCCTGTATTTGAATCCCAAACCAGCTATAAACAGTCATCCGGTGTTCCACATACAGGGCGATTCATTAATGGTGCTGTCCCTTGGATGGATGTTGAACTGGATCTCCCATTAAATCCCACAGTAACCTTCACGACGAGTAGGTGAGCTATCGCCGGCACCATGAATTAATTCTAAATTCCTGCCCCGACTTCCTGAGTCAGAGTGCAACCCATTCAGCATTCTAACCCAAGCCAATGAAACTGTCTCGACAGCCCTACACACCTGACGGCATGAGGAGGGTCATCAATCTCTCCCCACATTAATTATTTATCCAAGTTGGGTGTCCGAAATGTATTCATTCCATATTAAAACGGTACACGAGTAATGGGTGGTAAATAAAATGGCAAAACCAAACATAGTAGCCCACATCGAGAGAAGAAAAAGTGGTTCGATGGAAAGGGTATGTGGTGCGAGGGAGCTAGTGAGAGTCTGGGATTGGTAGGGGGGGGGGTGTTCCTCCCTCCCTTTAATGGTAGGGAAATTGTAATTTTAACCTTAAATTTGTACATTCTAAGACACTTTTGCTAAATTATCATGTTTTCCTGATGGATTAACACCCGAAGGCTGCCAGAAACCGTCACAACATGAATAGCGATCAAAAACAGCTGTAAACTACCAGCCTGTGCTGTTTAAAGTACAAAAAGCAGTGGAGTTGGCAACTATGCAAACGTACCTTTTCCTTTCCCCTTCTCAACAGGGACGCATTTGCAGGTGCAGCACTCTGAAACAGTTGAGGAAAAGTAAAAGACCACTTCACCCTGATTTGTCTTCTGGAGGTTAAAAATTTCAACCCACCAAAACCACAACTATTAAACTGGGCTGCATTTGAAATTTTTTTCAGAGGTCTAGGTTTTCTCAACGGTTCTTACGTTTTTTGCATGCTGAATTCAAAAATGTGTCTAATTTCACTCAATCAGGTCAAGTTTTTATGCTATCTCAATTTTAAGGAAAAAAAAAATTTTAATTAGCATTTTTTTATTCAAAATCAGACTTGCATTGACAGAAAATGTACAAACTATACATATAACAAGTACACTAAATGTGGAAGAAAGTGCCTTCTCAATTACTTTCATTTTCAGGAAAATAGATAAATCGTTGTTTCTACAACACCCAACTTCAGTCGCTGTTTTCCTTTGTCTTTTTAATGTCGAATTTCACATTAACGGTACTTGTGTGTCATTTTATATATAGTTTGTACATTTTCTGTCAATGTTAGTCTGATTTTGAATTTTAAAAAAAATTGATTATTTTTTTTCCTTAAAATTGATTTAAAAAAAAAAAAAAAAAAAAAAAAAAAAAAAAAACGACCTGCTTAAGCGAAATGAGATACATTTCCAAATTCAGCATGCAAAAAGCATATAAAAACCGTTGAGAAAACCTAGACCTCTGAAATGACAGACCAGTGTTATCTAATGCTGCTTTATGTGGACAAATAAAAATCACAAAAAGTTGTCAGATTCAATGGAAGGTGCTTGAATCTATTTTTTACTCCTCCCAGGACCAGTGATGATGATGATGTGCACAGCATTCAACACCAAACACAGCTTGGTACACAAAGTGATGCAACTATGTACAGAAAACCCCAAAGAATGCAAATGTACGATACCCCCAAAATCGAATGCCATTGCCAGAAAGAATGAATGTTACGACAAAAAAAAAAAATTGCAACCAAAAAGTACAAGTGAAGAATTGGAGCTGTACTTTGGTAAGGTGGTGGTGCAGTGGTACAAATAAATGGCTTTAATGGGACAGTCAAGTAAAATTGCCTTTTGGCCTCGTCTTTGCAATGCTCAATGAGAACAACCAGTACCTCGTCTTTTTACTCCGTGCGTGAAACAAAAACTGGGGTTTAGCAATTGGTTCGTTCTTTGTCTGAAGAATATGATCAAGGAACTACTTAATTTCAATTGAATATTACATTTTAAACACTGGAGAACACGAACCCACAATTTCACTTGACACGCAAATTGGAAGGAATCTCGTCCCAGGCAAGCATTCACACAGAAAGGTGATTTATTTATTTTCAAACAAAATTTAAAATCATTCCGAACAGGAAACTTAGTTTTTAAAGATGGCATAAACTGAAGGACACAAACAGGCATGTGGAACTAATTTAACGTGTTCGATAAATTGGTGTAAAAGTGGTAAACTTACAGAATTTTTTTTCTTCCCCCAACAACCTTTAAAACATTAACTCCACCCACAAAAGTCGATGAGGTTACGTTTTCACTAGTTTGTCTGTGAGCAGGATATCCCAAAGTTATGGACAGGTTGGGTGTTTGACAAGGAAGAATTGATTTGATTTTCATGAAGGTTTGGATGCAGATTAAGCCCATCAGTGGGATACAAAATGTAAACTGTTCAGTCTGGCAGTGGTATACACTCTACCTCATGCTGTCTAGTTGCAATTGAATTGTATACTTGAACACTGTGGAACAGAAATCACCTTGTTGGCACTTCCTAAAATAAAAAGCTTCGTTTTGCAATACTTGGACAAAATATTACGCCATCTCGACCAATCAAATTTACTGCTCATGCTCTCAACGTTGGGAAAGAGATTCAGAGAAAATTGCAGCTCGTGGAAATAGATTGTGCACAGAAACACAAAGCAGGAGTTCAAAAGACCCTTCCCATGTCTATCTCAAGACTGTAGGGTAAGCATAAGGTGTTCAATACAAGGGTCTCTGCTTACAGAAGAACCAAATGGCAGTGTGTTTACAAACCACCAGAAGTTGTGGTGGGTGGTGGAGATGACCATACGAAAGAAGAAATAACAAAAACATGTAACAATCTGATGGAACAGCATGTTAAATATTATAATCAGTGTGTGGAATAGTTTAAGGATCTGCATTGGTGAGCATGTGAGGTAGTGATGGGCAGCACATTTCAAAGACTGAAGTGAGGATGAGACAATGAACACAATAATGGGATGAATGAATACAGGTGGACAACCAAATGGACTTTGGGAGGATGAGAAGATTCAGGTTTCTGGAGGAACACATGCATATTTGGTCGGAAGCCCAAGGCCAGATTGTAAGCTTGTATTAAAGAGCCCACAAACTTGCTGCTGGTGAGAGAGTCCTAAGGAAGCAATCTCAAGCCTTAAAAGTCAAATGGTGAGGAAGTCTGTTTTTGACCTCAAGAGGAGCACCAGCTCATAGTGACGAGCTAAACTCCATATTAGAGCCTTGTTCAGTGACGAGCTTGGTATGGTTCAGAAATGCCTCAACTCAGGATACCTGGACGGTAACTTGCCTTTTACTACGTGATATGATCCTTGAAAGGTTATAGCAGATGAAACCAAACAGTTCTTGGAATTACAGCTCCTCAATTGGCTCTCTAGGAAAGTGGATTGGAGAATTTAATTGCCAATTACTGTCGAAAAACCTTGAGCCTGCGACTTGCCAGCATTGAACATTGTGGTCGAAGTTGCTCACCAGAATCTTATCTTGCCCAGGTTCAAGGAAAAGGATTCAGCAGTGGCTAATCTTTATCGAGTACGATGTAATGTTTTACACAGGCTAGAATAATCAGCAAAATCGTAAAGTTGGTTTTCAAAAGAATTACAGATCATTGATTTTGGATCAACAATGCCTTGTTGAAACCACAGTCCGAAAGGAACAACCATCCAGTGCTACCCGCAGTTTCCGCTTGAAGAGCAAATCGGACAATCACTTGATTAGGGGACCCTGAATACCAAATCAAGAAAACACGTAAATCAAGGCAGGATGCCAGAGAGATGGTTCCAACGTCTTCTCGTGATTCAATGAATCTGTCCACTACTGTATCAGAACAAGTAACACGCACTTGTATCAATATCACTGAAAGTGAAAACACGTCAATATCCTCGACCCTAACCCTCCCACCCACCCCCCCCCTCCCTGCATACATTATTAATACAAGGTCGGTGAAAAAACGCTCATTCATCAACGAATGAGATGGGTGGTCAATTAAATGCCAAAAAGTAAACGTACCTGCTCCTTTCCCTTTCTCAACAGGGACGCATTTGCAGGTGCAACACTCTGGAAAAGTAGAAAATGAAATTGATTAATGTGTGAAAAGTTTGACTGCCTCCAATGTGCACAGAAGTAAAATATTTAATGCTGGTTTGTCAATCATTGATCTCTCATGGGGGTTAAACTAAATATAAAAAAGTGCAATGCAAGGCACTTTGAATGAATTCATTTTACCAAAACAAAGTATTAAGACAATGAAAATTGTTGTGTGGTTTCATTTTATTTATTTTTTTTTTAAACATGCCAAATGCAGCTTCATATACCAAGTCTTGTAAATGCATGCAGCGAACTCCAAAAAATGTAAATGGATAACAATCGTGGTGATATAAAAGCCCAAAACAATGTGGCCTGACCCAATCAAAAAACCATTACAAATCCGGTAAAAGGAAACATTTACAACCAAAAAGTACAATATTAAATTTCGCAAGTTAAAAGAGTAAATCATTTCAGATTGACTTCTGTAAGGTCACGGTGTAGTGATGGACGAGAATTCCACATCTTGGCCAAACAAATCGCTTAAATGAGACGACCAAGTGATTTGATGGTACATCTTTGCAATGCTCGATCAGATCACAATCAAAATGTGGAACAAACTTTATCAATCGTGCTAGAAGTGACCAAAGTGCATCCTTCACACTAAGACGAGTCAAACTTTAACACCTAAATAATATCCCCGACCCCCTGCATTGAGATTTACACAGGTTTGGTGCCAGAACCACGTTGAAATGGAGCACGAGTGACGGGCGGTAAATGCAAAGTCAAAACCAAACGTACCTGTTCCTTTCCCAACAGGGACGCATTTGCAGATGCAACAATCTGGAGAAGTTCATAAAAAAAAATTAAAATTCAGAGACTATCTCAATATGCACAGAAGGAAACAATTTCACTGTGGTTTGTCCTTCAAAGAATGATGCCCCCTGAGGTTAAAAATTCAACCAATTAATAATGTCATGTTTTTGTTTGGATAAATAAATAAATACAATGTAAGGCAATTTGAATTTCAGTTTTTAATTCCACCAAGTCTAGAGATGTCAATGCTTAGTACTGTACTTGATATACTAAATAGTCAATGTATACAAAAAATAAAAAAAACAACCAACCTACATAATGTAAATGAATGACATTCATAGTGGTACAATGCCCCAAAACAATGAGGAATGGCCACACGTATACAATACACTCCCACTCAGGAAATCAGGGAAAGAATTTGTTCATGGTGCCGATAACTTGCCTACTCTTCGTAAATGACACCGAGGGATTGTTAACATCCACCAATTAATGGCAGCAGATGGGACACCCAGTTTAACATCCATTCGAGGGACTGCACACACGTTGATGAATCACCATGCTTGTGACAGTTTATAGCTGGGTTGATATTCGAACACAGGAGAGTGTGTGTGTACCTCTCGGCTATGGTGTCATTCCTCCTAAATCAAGAATCATTTATACAAGTTGGATGCGAGAAACTCATTCAATTTTTTTTTATTGTACGTGGTCAAGGCTCGTGGAAGAGATAGGACACATCAACATAAAAGGAACAGCAGGAGGAGAAAGCAAAGGATGGACAAGATGGATACATAAGCAAAAAAAAAAAAAATTGGGTGGGGTGGGTGGTTTAACAGGTGACGAAAAGATCATGGTTTTGGATGTGGGGGGGGGGTGGTTTAACAGGTGACGAAAAGATCATGGTTTTGGATGTGGGGGGGGGGGGGTCGACTTGAGATGATGTGAACAGCTTACTTAAAGACTTGGAGGGAAGAATGAGAAGGAAGAGTGTGGATCGTTGTTCCACAAGCAGGTGAAAGAAAAGAAAAAAAAAAAGAATAAATGAATGGATGGGAGCAGCGTTTCTAGATTTAGGCCATCGATAACTTCATTGTGAGAGATTCCAATAATCTTGAAAGCCTTGGTTTCCACGGCGTCAAGCTGAGCAAGACGCGAGGCAGAGTTTCCAGCACAGATGGGAGAGCAGTACTCAAAGCTGCAGATGAAAGCCGAGTAGGTGGATATGAGCTCAGGTGTGCCAAAGAAGAACTTTTCACGACAGAATGCCCAGATGGAGTTTGGCTTGCCCAAAAGAGATCATGGCTGAGAGTGAGACCCAAAAGTACAAGTGACAACTTCTTTGAGAGGGTTGTTGAGAAAGTAGATGGGAGGGTTTGTAGTTAAGTACAGTGAGTGAGTGAGTGAGTGAGAAAATATATCCCAGGATTGAAAGACATATTCCTAGTGTTTGACCAGTTTGTGATTTTTGTCAAAGTCTGTAGAACGGGAAGAGGCTGCTGCCCGTCTGTCTGAAGGATGAGAGACGTCACGGCAAAGGGTGGAGTCATGAGCATATACATGTAGGAGACTTTCCAGAGTCAGTGAGATCATTTATGAAGATCAAGAATAATATGGGGCCGAGAACACCGTCTTGGGTACTCCAGCCTTGACAGGGAGAGGAGAGAAGAGTTCCGTTGAGCCACACATTGTCTACGAGTGGAGGAAGTCAGTAACCCAAGAGTGGAGATGGCCTTGGATACCACAGGCAGACAGTTGAAAGCAAAGCAGGATGCCCGACTGTATCAAAAGCTTGAGATGTGTCCAGAGACACGGCCCTGATCTCATGTCTAATATGGAGGGCCTCCACCATTCCTGGGAGTCGAAGCAGCATGTCCAAGGTAGAGTGACCAGGTCTGAATCCGAACTGGTGATCTGAGATGAGGCTGTTGGAGAAAAGAATGATTTTATGTCAACTGGGATGATCGATTGATGACCTTGCTGATTGGAAGTAAACCGATTAGGCTGTAGTTAAGCGGATTGGTTTTTGCACCTTTATATGTAATGCTGTGATATTGGCTGATTTTCAAGAAGATGGAAGATGCCCTATGGTAAATGACAGGGTGAAAAGGGCAGACAGAGGAAGCACAAGAGCAGCAGAGCAGGTTTTTAGGACACGTGAGCTGATGCCGTCCGGTCCAGTTACAAAATCAGAATTGTGGGTTGCCAGAAACTTTTGCACCTTCTCAGGTACAAAAGACAGAATCCAGGAGCAGGTGGGTACGACTGGGAAAGGTTGTAAATAAAATGCCAAAACTGAACGTACCTGTTCCTTTCTCTTTCCCAACAACGACGCATTTGCAGGTGCAACACTCTGAAAAAGTTGATGAAAAATAAAATGAATCAATGTGTGAAAAGTTCAAGATTTTATTTCAACTGTACTTCACTCTGGTTGATCCAACAGAGGATCCCTACTGGAGATTAAAAATTTAAAATACCACAAATAACTGCAATCCCTTGCTGGTTTGTTTCAATTATTGTTAAAAAAAAATATATACATGTCTATAAAATCAAAATGTAAATGCAATACAAAGTAGTTATTATATGAGCAAGACCAATATGTGCCTTCTGAAATGATGCTCAGTGGGTATGTGCAGAAAACCCAGGTAACGTGTGGTGTGTGTGTGTATATGTGTGTTGCCTGAAATGGCTCACAAAGCTCCAAAATGATCAAAAATATTTGGAAACGCAACATAGAAAGGGCTGTACCTCTGCACAATGAAAAATTTGGAGAACATTCTCAGTTCGCCGAACGATCAGCTACTCATCGTATAAACTACCGACCATGTGTGCCGGTGCAAGGCCCGAGTGGACGGACATGTGCTACACAAACCCCCGACGGATTGCCACTGGTGAATGAACTGTTTATCTGGATTAGGATTTTCTGAACACCAATGGGAAGGCCATATCTGGGGCTTGTGTATGTCCAGAGCAAGTTTAAAATGACGTTTACTATTAATCATGGTGGGGGGAGGGGGGGTAAGCTACAGGAGCTGTGAGGGGTTATAAATATTTTATTGTTCAGTTCCAGGGCCACAAATGAAATTTTACTCGATTTTTTGCACCTATTGCTAAAAGAAGAAGTCCTTCCTTGTGTACGTTTTATAACCGTTGCCACTACTCGCTTGCATCAGTAGGAAATGGTACGAACTAGCCACCGACCTTCCATGGATATTTGTAGAATTCCTATATTGAAAGTCCAATTTGCATTTCGGAACAGAACAATTAAGGTTAACCAGAATAAAAATTGCCTCTTTCTTCGAAATGCTGAAAATCATTTTTAAAAGAAGGTTTGAAACGGATTTTGTGTGAACAAGGGCAGGTTAAAAGTGCCCGGTGAGCCCAACTGAATCAGTGTAAAAACCACACACACACACACACACACACACACACACACACACACACACACACACACACACACACACACACACACACACACACACACACACACACACACACACACACACACACAGAAAATCATTACAACTTGAAGGGTACTTGGTAGAGCGCATACCTAAACCACGTAATGCCTGGTCCATGAGAACACATCAACCCCAATAAATTTTTGAAATATCATTTTGGCCCAATCTCTCAATGGTGAAGAATCACTTTAAATAAATAAATAAATAAATAAACTCTCGTATCCAGATCTTCACCAAAATCGAATCAATTCGTCCTTGCCACACAACCAACATGTCCACAAAGTTTCGTCCGTATCCATCCACAACTTTGAGATATCGTGCTCTCTATCGTTTTTGGACAAATCTCTAAATGATGAAGAATCATTTTTAAAATCCTTGTAGTCGGATCCGGATCTTCACCAAAATCTAATCATTTCGTCCTTGTCACACACCCAGCCACAATTTCATCCAGATCCGTCCACAACTTTGAGATATCCTGCACAGAAAGGGCAAAAAAAAAAACTCCGATAATGTAAATGGACAATACCAAACAATGAATCATGGCCACACCAAAGAAAGCAAGACCAATACATCCAGATGAGTCAACAAACTGAAAGAAAAACTTTTAAGGCAAAACAACATCCCTGACCCCCAAAGTGAAG
>NC_140967.1:28990157-29067657 GCF_056783735.1 Eptatretus burgeri | reverse complement strand
AATGAGGTAATACAGGTACATGTGTTTTTTTTAAATCGTGAGCGATTGAGTCAGCGGTCTACTATACACCGCCCAAAGAAAACTTTCGGTGGGGGCGAGGGGTGGGAAGGTTGAGGAGTTGGGGTGGGGTGGGGTGGAGGTGGTTTTTGAAGGCTTGGAGTGGGGAGGGAGTGAGGAGTCTTCAGGTTTGGAGAGGGAAGTTGAGGACTTGGAGTTTGTGAGGGAGTGGGGGGGGGGTTATGATTTGGGACTTGTGAGGAGGGTGGAGTTCAAGACTTTAAGTGTTATTTACATTCTGTGGATGTTCCGCTGGTCTCTCTCTCTCTCTGCGAGTTATTTGAAATGTTGAACATCAAGCATGTAACCACCCACGTAACCACCTTTTAAAATCTTTTGAATGACTCGGTCGTGTTTAAACCGCCGAACTCCCAGACCCGGAGCGGCAGCCCGAACAGGGTTCTCACTCAATCTCAAAAATGAAATTCCCTGACATTCCCTGACTTTCCCTGACTGTGTTGGTAAAGATTCCCTGACCTTTTCGAACGTAAAAATTTATAAAGTTATTTGAGTCGGCTCCTCCTCCCCGACACCGACTCCTTTCCATCACCATTTTGATCTATACATCGTGTACATGCAATCATTTTCAATTATTTTCTTCTTTTTAAAATGCCAATACGAGCAGAAAATTGTGTCCGCTTCAAAATTTATTTGAATCTTAAAATATGTAGGCGTGCTTTAGACAACTTCTAAATACCATTTTTGTTGGGAAATTAAACTGATTCTTCATTTGGGTGTTAACTTCGGTGTTTTTGAAAATGGTCCAGAAAGTACACTTTCCCAGCTAGTACTGGCATTTTAATTTTTTTTTTATTAATATAAAACTTACAAAACACAAATCATACTAACGTCAAACGTGCCAAGTACCATGACTAGATCAGAATTATATCAGAAAAAATTTAGCAACATTTAGAACATTTAAATCTTGCAAAATAACAACAAAACATTGATATTGTTAATGTGACATTGCAGACAAGCTAGAACACCCGATGATATTGCAGAAATGACTAACAGACTACTATATTGTACATTTTTCTACAAGCATCTGGTCCTATAAAGGACCGTTTGTTGAACTTCTACGGTTAGGTGGGTACTCCTGTACCATTCCCTGCGGATGCAGGTACGTTCACCACCGCAGAAGTGAAATAACTCAAATGTTACATGGGGAAGTTGCAGTAACAGTCGAGATGTTATTTACCAGAATTACGAAAATGTCAATAACATCAAGCAGCGTGTGGAGCTTAGAATTATATGGTCGGCAAAAACTAGCAATTAAGGAAACAAATGTGAATTGTTTGAGTAACGTTATTACAATAGTTAACATATACAGTATGGACAGTTGCTTACATCAAGTGAAATGCCAGTTTGTTACTTCTTTAGTTTCTGTAGTTCTGCTATTTCCAAATCAACCTTCCGAGATTCAGTTGCTGCTTCTTCCATAAATTTTGCCTTTTTAGTCTGAAGCACTTTTATCTGCTCACATGCTTTCTTTTTAGCTGCAGTCTTTTGATCGAGCTCACTTGTGGCTTTACGTTTACATTCCAGTGCTGCTTGGTACCTGGCATGAGAACCCCCGACATACATCAATCGTGGCTTATCAATGTCCACAGAGGTCACTCCACCTTCTGCCTGCACAGCATCTGCACAGCAAACAATTCATGAAAAGAGCAATAAAGAAAACTTTTATAACCATGAACAAAATAATTGATTGGGTGTAAAGGGTACTAATTAAGATCATTAGGCACTAATCACACATTTCCCTAACCAACAAAAAAAATCCCTGAAAAATCCCTGACCAACCTCAATTCCCTGACTTTCCCTGACTTTCCAGGTTAGTGGGAACCCTGTCTCACCCTGACACCAATGAGCCTGGTTTAACAAAAATATGTCGAAATAAAACAAAACTAGTTTCGCAAACATTATAATTTATAAATGTCACTTCGATTCGGTTCAAATAGCGAATACTTTCTTGCTGAGATGTATAAACTATTCCCCCATTCCGTGTTATCTACATCGTTCGTATCCTTTTTTTATATTTAATCCGGGACATTGAGATAGAACACGCACATTGTTTTGGGAACCATGGAGAAACAGAGCAAAGGTTGCACAAGCGATACCGGTTTTTGCACACGACCCGAAATTAAGTCCAACCCCTTTTGCGCACGACACGAGAATAAACCACGCCCATATTTGCGCACGACCCGGAATTAAGTCCAACCCCTTTTGCGCACGACACGAGAATAAACCACGCCCATATTTGCGCACGACCCTTAATTAAGTCCAATCCCTTTTGCGCACGACCCGGAATTAAGTCCAACCCCTTTTGCGCACGACACGAGAATAAACCACGCCCATGTTTGCGCATGATTGGAGAAATAAGTCGTGTGTAATTTTGCGCGTGACACAGGTCACGCCCATTTTGTGGACGGCACAGCATCACGCTTTGCCTGTTTTGTAAGCCACGCGATCTTCACGCACGACGCATATTATAGGCCACGCCCGTTTTACGCCAACCTGATCGTAAGCCACGCCCATGTTGCACGCATGATGCGAAAATAGGCCGCGCCCATTCGCGCAAAATAATGATTTTGGGGTCAGAGGCAATTTGGAATTTGTGGGATAAAATTTTTTTTTAATGGAGAATTGTTACCGAGTTCCGTGAAGTCGTGGCCCAGTCAAGGTCTGGTCTCTGGTGACATTCACACAATTTATTTACTTTTTGTCGTTCATTCGTTTATCATTTATTAATTGGTTCACGAGCGCCAGCCAGAGTAACCACGATATTCGTTATGTTGGGTAGTCGATCCAGTCGAAAAAAAAAAATTTAATAATTTTTTTGAAATTTGTTCTCCCCTTATTATCACTTTTTCCGTCGATATGTTGAGTAGTCGATCCAGTCGAAAAAAAAAAAAAATTTAAATACTTTTTTTGAAATTTGTTCTACCGTAAAACAACAACCACCCTGCCCACTCGTTTCTCGTCAACACGTTTCTTGGTGACATCACGTGATGTCCGTATTTTTACCTGCTGTTCGTGAAGAATCTCGTTAATCGGACTGGGAGATGGCAGCTGAAAACACATTCTTGTATTTTGCCTTTGGCAGCAACTTGCTGCGAGAGCGGCTGCAGATGACTTGTCCTTCTGCGTATAAGGTCGCCATTGGCAGGATTAAGGTAATACAAAAAAAACAAACATTTGTTTCCTATTGTATGGCCAAAAAAAATTGGGAAGGTCAGTAGGGAATTTTTTTTTTTTTACAATTTTTTTTGCCATGAATACATTCATATAACTCGATTAAAAATGTTTATTTTCCTTGGTGGTGGTGTGGTGGTAATGGTGGTGGTGGTAAAGGTGGTGGTAGCATGGTGGTGGTAGTGGGGATGGTGCTGGTAATGGTGGTGGTAGTGTGGTGGTGGTGGTGTGGTGTTTGTGGTGGTGATGGTGGTGGTGCACTCGACTTGTTAAATGCACTTTATTGTCTTAAATTTCTCTACATATTTAACAGTGCATGCATGCTGAATATATGCATTGTTTATTCATATATATATATATATATATATATATATATATATATATATATATATATATATATATATATATATATATAAAAAGTTTAAAGTATGCTGCATTACTACAACCTCCGGCCATTTAGAGAATGCATCAATCACAATCAAAAACATCTTGCCATTAACCGGCCCCGCAAAATCTACATGGACCCTCTGCCAAGCTCGGTCTGGCACAGGCCAGAGACTCGAAGCTCGACGCGGGTTATCAGCATCTGTCTGGCATGTGGTGCAACGCTTAACCAATTGCTCAATGTCTTTGTCCAACCCCGGCCACCACAACAGGCTACGAGCAAGGCTCTTGGTCTTCACGATGCCCAGGTGACTGACATGCAGTTCTTCCAAACACCGCTGCCTGAACCTCGGTGGAATCACGGTCCTCATCCCCCACATTATGCACCGTTGGACCAACGACAGCTCCGCTGCGCGTGACGTGAAAGGTCGAAATGCCGGTGTCGAAGGCAGATCACTCCAATTCCCCGTAGAAATCGCCTGGACGACACGGGCAAGCACCGGATCACGAGCCGACTCCACCGCGACCTGCCTGGCCGTGACCGGCCCGCTTTGGACCTGGTCCAGCGTGAACACATCGACCCGGTCGCCCAGCTCAGACGCAGCTGGACCCTCCGCACACGGCAAGCGTGAGAGCCCGTCGCAGTTAGCATGCTTCTCGGTGCTTCGGAACTGAATATCATAATCGTAAGCACCCAGAAACAGACACCACCGCTGTATTCGCGCGGCTGCTACCACCGGCACCCCGCGTTCGGGTCTCAGGATGAATTGAAGCGGTTTGTGATCCGTCTGTAAAGTGAAATGCCGCCCCAGCAGATATTGATGAAACCTCCGTACACCCCAGACGATGCTGAGAGCCTCCCGTTCGATCTGGCCATATCCGCGCTCTGCTGTGGACAGGGTCCGGGATGCAAAACAAACAGGCCGCTCGGAACCATCGTCCATCCTGTGGGAGAGCACTGCCCCGATGCCATATGCAGAGCTGTCGCATGCCAATAGGAGCGGATGCGCAGGCTCGTAGTGCACGAGGACCGTATCCTCTGTGAGCAGCCGCTTGACGCGGTCGAACGACGCCTGGTGTGCAGGCCCCCAAACCCAGCGCTCGTCCTTCTTGAGCAACCGCGTTAACGGCGCAAGTTGTGAGCTGAGCCCGCGCACGAACCTTTGGTAATACTGGGCCATACCAATGAACGAACGCAGCTGCGTCTTGTCGCGAGGCGGTGGCATGCGCTGAATCGCCTCCACCTTCCGAGGACCTTTCAACAGCCCCTCCGGCGTGATGATGTGCCCGAGGTATTCCAAGCGCTGCTTGAAGAATGCGCACTTGTTCCTGTTTAAGCGCAGGCCGCACGCTTCTAGCTTCGTCAGCACTCGGGCAATGTTTGCCAGATGCTCGTCCGCCGTTTTCCCCGCAATGAGTACATCGTCCAGGTAGGTCTGAGCGGGCAGGCCAATGCAAACCTGATCCATAGCTTTCTGCCACAAAGCTGGGGCCGAAGAAATCCCAAAACAGAGTCGGGTATATCGATAGAGTCCTTGACACGTGCTGATTGTTAAAAGCTCGCTACTCCCGGGATCCATCGGCAGGTGAAAATATGCATCACGCAGGTCTAGCTTCGTGAAGTATCGACTCCCCGCCAATCGCGCATATATCTCATCGATTGACGGCAATGGATATTGCTCCACGCTGAGCCCCGGGTTAACTGTGGATTTGAAGTCCCCGCACAATCGGACGTCCCCATTCCGTTTCAGCACCGTGACAACCGGGGTGGCCCAATCCGAGCATGACACCCGTTCGATCACTCCACAGGCCTCCAGCCTATCCAGTCCACCCTTGACCTTGTCCCGCAGGGCATACGGCACCGGACGCGGTTTACAAAACCGAGGAACCACCCCCTCCTTCAAGAAGAGTTTCGCCTCCCTGCCCTTGAGCTTTCCAAGGTCGTCTCTAAACAACCCTTGATGTCTTTGAAGAACCTCCTCCAACTGATCTTCCCACTGGCTCGGCACGGGTTGCACAAGGTGAACTGCGGCCCAGTCTAGCCTGATGCGGGTCATCCAATCTCGGCCGAGGAGAGACGGCCCCCTCCCCCGTACGACGTACACCCGAAGCGTGGCGACCTGGCCTTGGTACCGCACAGACACGTCTGCCATCCTGACTGGCGTTATCTTCTCGCGGGTGTACGTGAACAGTGCGAGGTTTGACCTGATAAGCTTCAAGCCGTTGAGTCTACGCGCGGTCTGCTCGCCGATGAGCGACACCGCTGCTCCTGTATCGACCTGGAACGTGATCGGCGTTTCGTTCACTTCGACCTCCACCGTCATCGGGCGCGCCGTCGTCGGGCCAACTGAACCCAGGCTCAACAACGGCCGCTGGTTCCGCCCCGAGTCGCGTCGCACATCGCGGTCCACGACTTTAACGGTGGCCGACGCCCCACGGCACACACGCGCCAAATGACCCACCTTGTGACAATTCAAACACACGTTGCCTTTATACGGGCATGCACGGCGCAGGTGTCGACCTCCACATCCCAAGCATGTCCGCGGTGTCACCCCGCCGCACGCGTGGCCGCGCGGCGACGTCCGACCCGCATCGAAGGTCGTGCGCGCGTCCCGGGGTGCTCGCGACCCCGCGTGGCCGGTGATGGCTCGAACCTCCCCGCGAGTCTGCTCAACCGCCATGTGTTGTTTCATTTTCTCCACGATGTCCCGAAACGCCAGCACGTCATCCCGGGGCCTGTTCGGTGCCACTAAATCACCCAGCAGCCGATAATGCCCGGCGAAAGCGAAGCGAGCAAGATTGACTTCTGCTTGCTCTCGTCGACCACGTCGTTCGCGTGGAAATAGCAATCCAATTGCTCTGAAAACGATTCGAAGTCGTCCCCGTCGAAAACGGGCATAAGTCCGTATGATCCCATCCTCGTCACCAACTAGTGTGTACTAGGTGCGGTGGGACGCAAGAAGCACGCGGGCCACCATCTACTCCGCTTTATTGCGCGGCCAGAAGCACAGTCTTGCCACCCCTAGCGGGCGAGGCATGATATACGAAAACCCAATCACGTGACACAGCACAAGCAGGTCTATTGCACCACCACCACTGCCACCACCACACCACAGTCACCATCACCACCACAATAGGTGAAACGAACCGTGAAAAGACCGATGCACAAAGCAGTCCTTGTGCGCGTTTGACTCGGGCGCCGCCATCTTGAAACTATCACTGACGTAACACGCCGGATTCAAAATGGCGGCGCCCGAGTCCAAATTGTCAACAAAAATCATGGGGTCGCATATAAAAGCAATGGGTCGGTAGGAAACCGGAAACAAACTCCTTTTTGTTTGGCCTAAGCTGAGTTCATTTAGCTCTTTTTCATATACAATTGATATATATATATATATATATATATATATATATATATATATATATATATATATATATATATGGAATAAAAACATTTTAAACGAGAAAGACACTCGGTAGAACGCATACTTATACCCTGTAATACCTGATCCACGAGAACATATCGGGCCCAACACATTTTTGAAATATCATCATCATCATATATATATATATATATATATATATATATATATATATATATATATATATATATATATATATATATATATATATATATATATATATATATATATATATATATATACACGTGTACACACACACACACACACACACACACACACACACACACACACACACACACACATCTGAAGACGACGATGGTTCACGAGCGGTATTCGACGATGTAGATTGTTTCAGAAGTCAAGGATGAGACAATGTTAACATTTTTGACCAAGTTATAAAAATGATAAACATGATGTGGTACGAGTGACAGGTTATTAGCTGCAAAATGTCGAAAATCCGGTTTTGTTCAACAACTTTAAAAATTAGACCTTTGCATAACCTTTAAAGGTCACAAAACAATGTTGTCGACATTAAAATAAGGATACGTGCTATAGCGTATTGGAGTTAGTTCGTCGAAGAAGGTTGAAAAAAAGAAAAAGAAGGTCCCTGTAATGTCCATATTCTCTTCGCCATGTTCCCCGTCCCATCCCCATCCCTCTCCCTTCCAGAGTTCACCTAATGTGTCTGTTCCCCACTGTTTTGTCCCTTCCACTCCCACCCCTCTTGTCTCATGCCTCCTTGCTGTGAGTTGTGTGTTAGCTCTCATATGAGCCTCGACCAAGGTATACAAAAAATAAAAAATAATTAAAAAAAAAAACCCGGTTCGATTCCCACAACTTTGAAAATTTGACCTTTGTGAACTTTAAGCATTTGACCTTTGTGAACTTGTGAAGGTGTTTGAGATAGAGCAAAATGGTTTCAAGACTTTAGGTTGGGGAATGACCTCAATATTATGCATAAAAAATATTGTCATCCTAGCTCTAAAAGTTTGGGCGGTCGTATGATTTTTCGTCAAAATTCGCAATTTTCTAAGTTCGTGACCTTGACCTTGGGACGAAAATGAAAAATCGAGTTCCGTGGGGCTATGCAGGTGCCATTGGGCTAACCAAATACTGAAACCCCTGCCAGATTCGACAAACCCCTCGGAGAAGATGGATTTTTATGTCAAAATTCGCAATTTTCTAAGTTCGTGACCTTGACCTTGGGACGAAAATGAAAAATCGAGTTCCGTGGGGCTATGCAGGTGCCATTGGGCTAACCAAATACTGAAACCCCTGCCAGATTCGACAAACCCCTCGGAGAAGATGGATTTTTATGTCAATTTTCGCAATTTTCGAAGTTCGTGACCTTGACCTTGGGACGACAATGAAAAATCGAGTTCCGTGGGGCTATGCAGGTGCCATTGGGCTAACCAAATACTGAAACCCCTGCCAGATTCGACAAACCCCTCGGAGAAGATGGATTTTTATGTCAAAATTCGCAATTTTCGAAGTTCGTGACCTTGACCTTGGGACGAAAATGAAAAATCGAGTTCCGTGGGGCTATGCAGGTGCCATTGGGCTAACCAAATACTGAAACCCCTGCCAGATTCGACAAACCCCTCGGAGAAGATGGATTTTTATGTCAAAATTCGCAATTTTCGAAGTTCGTGACCTTGACCTTGGGACGAAAATGAAAAATCGAGTTCCGTGGGGCTATGCAGGTGCCATTGGGCTAACCAAATACTGAAACCCCTGCCAGATTCGACAAACCCCTCGGAGAAGATGGATTTTTATGTCAAAATTCGCAATTTTCGAAGTTCGTGACCTTGACCTTGGGACGAAAATGAAAAATCGAGTTCCGTGGGGCTATGCAGGTGCCATTGGGCTAACCAAATACTGAAACCCCTGCCAGATTCGACAAACCCCTCGGAGAAGATGGATTTTTATGTCAATTTTCGCAATTTTCGAAGTTCGTGACCTTGACCTTGGGACGAAAATGAAAAATCGAGTTCCGAGGGGCTATGCAGGTGCCATTGGGCTAACCAAATACTGAAACCCCTGCCAGATTCGACAAACCCCTCGGAGAAGATGGATTTTTATGTCAAAATTCGCAATTTTCGAAGTTCGTGACCTTGACCTTGGGACGAAAATGAAAAATCGAGTTCCGTGGGGCTATGCAGGTGCCATTGGGCTAACCAAATACTGAAACCCCTGCCAGATTCGACAAACCCCTCGGAGAAGATGGATTTTTATGTCAATTTTCGCAATTTTCGAAGTTCGTGACCTTGACCTTGGGACAAAAATGAAAAATCGAGTTCCGTGGGGCTATGCAGGTGCCATTGGGCTAACCAAATACTGAAACCCCTGCCAGATTCGACAAACCCCTCGGAGAAGATGGATTTTTATGTCAAAATTCGCAATTTTCGAAGTTCGTGACCTTGACCTTGGGACGAAAATGAAAAATCGAGTTCCGTGGGGCTATGCAGGTGCCATTGGGCTAACCAAATACTGAAACCCCTGCCAGATTCGACAAACCCCTCGGAGAAGATGGATTTTTATGTCCAATTTTCGCAATTTTCGAAGTTCGTGACCTTGACCTTGGGACGAAAATGAAAAATCGAGTTCCGTGGGGCTATGCAGGTGCCATTGGGCTAACCAAATACTGAAACCCCTGCCAGATTCGACAAACCCCTCGGAGAAGATGGATTTTTATGTTAAAATTCGCAATTTTCGAAGTTCGTGACCTTGACCTTGGGACGAAAATGAAAAATCGAGTTCCGTGGGGCTATGCAGGTGCCATTGGGCTAACCAAATACTGAAACCCCTGCCAGATTCGACAAACCCCTCGGAGAAGATGGATTTTTATGTCAATTTTCGCAATTTTCGAAGTTCGTGACCTTGACCTTGGGACGACAATGAAAAATCGAGTTCCGTGGGGCTATGCAGGTGCCATTGGGCTAACCAAATACTGAAACCCCTGCCAGATTCGACAAACCCCTCGGAGAAGATGGATTTTTATGTCAAAATTCGCAATTTTCGAAGTTCGTGACCTTGACCTTGGGACGAAAATGAAAAATCGAGTTCCGTGGGGCTATGCAGGTGCCATTGGGCTAACCAAATACTGAAACCCCTGCCAGATTCGACAAACCCCTCGGAGAAGATGGATTTTTATGTCAAAATTCGCAATTTTTCGAAGTTCGTGACCTTGACCTTGGGACGAAAATGAAAAATCGAGTTCCGTGGGGCTATGCAGGTGCCATTGGGTTAACCAAATACTGAAACCCCTGCCAGATTCGACAAACCCCTCAGAGAAGATGGATTTTTATGTCAATTTTCGCACTTTCGAAGTTCGTGACCTTGACCTTGGGACGAAAATGAAAAATCGAGTTCCGTGGGGCTATGCAGGTGCCATTGGGCTAACCAAATACTGAAACCCCTGCCAGATTCGACAAACCCCTCGGAGAAGATGGATTTTTATGTCAAAATTCGCAATTTTCGAAGTTCGTGACCTTGACCTTGGGACGAAAATGAAAAATCGAGTTCCGTGGGGCTATGCAGGTGCCATTGGGCTAACCAAATACTGAAACCCCTGCCAGATTCGACAAACCCCTCGGAGAAGATGGATTTTTATGTCAATTTTCGCAATTTTCGAAGTTCGTGACCTTGACCTTGGGACGAAAATGAAAAATCGAGTTCCGTGGGGCTATGCAGGTGCCATTGGGCTAACCAAATACTGAAACCCCTGCCAGATTCGACAAACCCCTCGGAGAAGATGGATTTTTATGTCAAAATTCGCAATTTTCGAAGTTCGTGACCTTGACCTTGGGACGAAAATGAAAAATCGAGTTCCGTGGGGCTATGCAGGTGCCATTGGGCTAACCAAATACTGAAACCCCTGCCAGATTCGACAAACCCCTCGGAGAAGATGGATTTTTATGTCAATTTTCGCAATTTTCGAAGTTCGTGACCTTGACCTTGGGACGAAAATGAAAAATCGAGTTCCGTGGGGCTATGCAGGTGCCATTGGGCTAACCAAATACTGAAACCCCTGCCAGATTCGACAAACCCCTCGGAGAAGATGGATTTTTATGTTAAAATTCGCAATTTTCGAAGTTCGTGACCTTGACCTTGGGACGAAAATGAAAAATCGAGTTCCGTGGGGCTATGCAGGTGCCATTGGGCTAACCAAATACTGAAACCCCTGCCAGATTCGACAAACCCCTCGGAGAAGATGGATTTTTATGTCAATTTTCGCAATTTTCGAAGTTCGTGACCTTGACCTTGGGACGACAATGAAAAATCGAGTTCCGTGGGGCTATGCAGGTGCCATTGGGCTAACCAAATACTGAAACCCCTGCCAGATTCGACAAACCCCTCGGAGAAGATGGATTTTTATGTCAAAATTCGCAATTTTCGAAGTTCGTGACCTTGACCTTGGGACGAAAATGAAAAATCGAGTTCCGTGGGGCTATGCAGGTGCCATTGGGCTAACCAAATACTGAAACCCCTGCCAGATTCGACAAACCCCTCGGAGAAGATGGATTTTTATGTCAAAATTCGCAATTTTCGAAGTTCGTGACCTTGACCTTGGGACGAAAATGAAAAATCGAGTTCCGTGGGGCTATGCAGGTGCCATTGGGCTAACCAAATACTGAAACCCCTGCCAGATTCGACAAACCCCTCAGAGAAGATGGATTTTTATGTCAATTTTCGCAATTTTCGAAGTTCGTGACCTTGACCTTGGGACGAAAATGAAAAATCGAGTTCCGTGGGGCTATGCAGGTGCCATTGGGCTAACCAAATACTGAAACCCCTGCCAGATTCGACAAACCCCTCGGAGAAGATGGATTTTTATGTCAAAATTCGCAATTTTCGAAGTTCGTGACCTTGACCTTGGGACGAAAATGAAAAATCGAGTTCCGTGGGGCTATGCAGGTGCCATTGGGCTAACCAAATACTGAAACCCCTGCCAGATTCGACAAACCCCTCGGAGAAGATGGATTTTTATGTCAATTTTCGCAATTTTCGAAGTTCGTGACCTTGACCTTGGGACGAAAATGAAAAATCGAGTTCCGTGGGGCTATGCAGGTGCCATTGGGCTAACCAAATACTGAAACCCCTGCCAGATTCGACAAACCCCTCGGAGAAGATGGATTTTTATGTCAAAATTCGCAATTTTCGAAGTTCGTGACCTTGACCTTGGGACGAAAATGAAAAATCGAGTTCCGTGGGGCTATGCAGGTGCCATTGGGCTAACCAAATACTGAAACCCCTGCCAGATTCGACAAACCCCTCGGAGAAGATGGATTTTTATGTCAAAATTCGCAATTTTCGAAGTTCGTGACCTTGACCTTGGGACGAAAATGAAAAATCGAGTTCCGTGGGGCTATGCAGGTGCCATTGGGCTAACCAAATACTGAAACCCCTGCCAGATTCGACAAACCCCTCGGAGAAGTTGGATTTTTATGTCTAAATTCGCAATTTTCGAAGTTCGTGACCTTGTGACCTTGACCTTGGGACGAAAATGAAAAATCGAGCTTTGTGGGGCTATGCAGGTGCCATTGGGCTAACCAAATACCAAAACCCCTGCCAGATTCGACAAACCCCTCGGAGAAGATGTAAATTGAAACCGGCTATCCCCTAAAAATACATGTTTTTTGGGGTGTGGCTCCGCCCATAATGAGCGCACCACGCCCATTCTCAGGAAAACACAACTATATCATGATATAAACCTCCCACCCAAATTTTATCAGGATCGGATCAAAACCCACAGAGCTATGCTCGGGAAAGACAGACAGACAGACAGACAGACACACCCATAACGAATATAGTGGTCACTTACTGACTCGTGAACCAATATATCATTTTTGGCCCGATCTCTCAATGGTGAAGAATCACTTTGAAATTAAATAATTCTCGTATCCAGATTCGGATCTTCACCAAAATCGAATCGATTTGTCCTTGTCACACACTCAACGTGTTCACCAAGTTTCGTCCGAATCCGTCCACAACTTTTTGAGATATCGTTCACACAATCAGACAGACAAATAAACAGACAAAAGGGTGAAAACATCACCTTCGGTGGTGGAGGTAACAATACAAAAGGGTGTGTGTGTGTGTGTGTGTGTGTGTGTGTGTGTGTGTGTGTGTGTGTGTGTGTGTGTGTGTGTGTGTGTGTCTGTGTGTGTCTGTGTGTGTCTCTGTGTGTGTCTCTGTGTGTGTCTCTGTGTGTGTCTCTGTGTGTGTCTCTGTGTGTCTCTGTGTGTGTCTCTGTGTGTCTCTGTGTGTCTCTGTGTGTCTCTCTGTGTGTCTCTGTGTGTCTCTGTGTGTGTCTCTGTGTGTGTCCGTCTCTGTGTGTGTCCGTCTCTGTGTGTGTCCGTCTCTGTGTGTGTCCGTCTCTGTGTGTGTGTCCGTCTCGGTATGTGTCGTGTCCGTCTCGGTATGTGTCGTGTCCGTCTCGGTATGTGTCGTGTCCGTCTCGGTATGTGTCGTGTCCGTCTCGGTATGTGTCGTGTCTGTCTCTGTGTGTGTCTGTGTGTGTGACAACTTTTTTATTATTATTTATTTATTTATTAAGTTGTCGAAGACAATTTCTGTCACTTTGTACAGTTAAGAGTTTGTGTTTGTTTGTGTGTGTGTTTGTCTGTCTGTGCATCGATTTTCTCAGCGGTCCTTGTGTATATGTCCATGAAACATTTTGACATGAAAGATAATCACCCAAGAACTGAACCTATAAATTTGGGTGAACCTGGATCAAATGATGACGTCACGAAAAATTCACAAAGTTTCAAAAAATCCCAATCATTTACATGGGACGAAATTTCAAAAAATCATTTCTCCGCCATTTCTTGTTCAATTGCTTAGATATTTAATGTGCTTATGTAAGGTCATAATATCTTTCACCCTGCCATGTTTCAACCGGATCGGATCCAGATTGTGACGTCACAAAATGTTTGAAATTTGCATTGAAAAGCCCATTTACATGACAAAAAAATTCTTAAAATTCGAAAGTTTTATATTTTTCGCTCAAACTTTTAGGGAATGTAAAACATACGATTGGCCATTAGCTGACGTAATTTGATCAACTTCCGGTTTGTATTCTGGATCCCATCAGCAAAAATGTGTCGTAATTTGGCCATTTTTGAAAGCGCGTATCTCCATCAATTTTTGTGATATGTGGCTCAAACTTGGTGAGAATGTAGTTCAGATATTACTCTTTCATGAGATATCCAGACCTTCGTTGTGACTGTTCCGGTTCAATAGTTCGCCTGACACCGAAAATTCGTCTATCGCGCTCAGGCGCCAATGGCACTATTCTGCAAACGTGATGTATTATTTTGCAGTGCAGGCCAGTTTTATGAACAATGAAAGGCCCTCCACATCGTACCAATCCATTATGACGTTACCACCACGCAGGTGTGTCAATTTTCAGTAAGAATTTTGCTTGTTTTTATGCGGAGGGGGTGGAGGTGATGATGGAGTTTTTGACTTAAACCATTGACATCACATTCCACATTCTAATGTTGTTCATGATGGCAACTGACTGAACTGTAAATGCTGTTTCTTGTGCTGTATCCGTGTGACTGCAATGAAGTTATAATAAATTTTCAAACAACTTTGACAACTTCCTCACTCCATGAGTGATTCATTTTTGTCCTACTCTGATGTACATGTACACGAGCAGAATCCAGTGAGTGGTAAAGGAATCGTTTTATTCCTTTACTGGTTGAAAGAGCTGAACATTGGGAGATTATATCAGGAATGTTTTGAGTTGTAATTGTATACACCTGATCCTGAAACAAAATAAAAGAGTAAATCAGGTTAAACAACTTATTGACCAATTCCAAATGTATCATTGGGTAAATCACGGTTCCACATGTTCCACAAGCTGCATTTATGCGAAAGGATGCAACCTCTTGTGTACAAGTTTGTTTTGAATATCATTTTCCTGGAGGTTTGGATTAATTTGAGGAAACTTTTACTTCATAGTTGCTTTTCTCCGAAGCCGAACCATAAATGGCGTTGGACAAAAAAGTAAAGGCCAGGCAGTGTATAGGCTCTATGCACTAAGCGACGTCACAGCGGAAGGTCAGGCTCTGCCATATTGAGTGGCAAAAAATCATTGCTACTACGCACGTGATATTTTATTTTGGGACATTTGCAGGTCTTCATATACAATATATATATATGCAATTAAAAAGGAAAACAGTGTGCCATTCCAGCAAAGCCAAATAGGGTTTAACTTATTACTTAACACAAAGACAAATGACTGTGGCAACTGTAATAGCGAACGTAGTGAGCTTCATACTTAACACGTGCACATGAGAGAGTAGGAAACAACAACAACAACACAATACCCTGGCAATTTGGAATCCGTGTCGTTGCCTATGACCCTTTTGCTTCCGGTTTTTGTCATGGGGAATGATGCGTCCCGGGAGATAAAGGCATCGTCGGAGACATGAAAGACCCAAATATCAGACATGGTGTATATTTTCTCCACTGATTTTAATAAAGATATCTCCCGCATCATCAAAAAATAATTTTTAATCGTGATTTACATTATTTGATCGCTGATCCCGAATCCAGGCCGAAGTAACCGGAAATTGCAGCATCGAATGTAAGAATTCTATGTTCGCTTCGAGGCTTTGCCTATTCCATATTATTAATAGTGGGGCAACTTAGCATAACAATTGTGCATAACAATTAATGTTGTGGACATTAATTAGCAGCAAAATGTCGAAAACCCGGTTTTGTTCAACAACTTAAAAATTTTTACCTTTGCATAACCTTTAAAGGTCACAAAACAATGTTGTGGACATTAAAATAAGGAAACAGGATACGTGCTATAGTTTAATGGAGAAAGTTCGTCGAAGAAGGTCGAAAACCCGGTTCGATTCCCACAACTTTGAAAATTTGACCTTTGTGAACTTTAAAGGTCAAAGGTCAAGGATAATGACCTTTGGTGCAAAACTTCCTCTGGAACATTCCAGGAACAATATAACGTCATATAGGCTATATGGCATTTCGCACTCCTCGGATTATCCATACTTTCATGAAATCAGCGTAAAGACAAACTTGAAGGGGGCGCCACGGGCAAGGTGTTCGAGATAGAGCAAAATGGTTTCAAGACTTTAGGTGGGGAATGACCTCAAGATTATGCATAAAAAATATTGTCAGCCTAGCTCTCAAAGTTTGGGCGGTCATATGATTTTTATGTCAAAATTCGAAATTTTCTAAGTTTGTGACCTTGTGACCCTGACCTTGGGACGAAAATGAAAAATCAAGCTCCGTGGGGCTACGCAGGTGCCATTGGGCTAACCAAATACCAAAACCCTTGCCAGATTCGACAAACCCCCTCGGAGAAGATGTAACTTGAAATCGGCTACCCCCTAAAAACACGTTTATTGGGCGTGGCTCCGCCCATAATGTGCGCAGCACGCCCATTGTCAGGAAAACACAACTAGATCATGATATAAACCTCCCACCAAAATTTTATCAGGATCGGATCAAAACCCACGAAGCTATGCTCGGGACAGACAGACAGACAGACAGACAGACAGACAGACAGACAGACAGACAAGCCGATAGGCGAACATGGGTAGTCGATCAAGTCGAATTTAGTCGTTTTTCAGCCGTTACAAGCCAACAAAAGCGTCCATAGCAATGGTTATTTCTCACACATAACGAGGAGATACCATGAACCTACCATACCAGTTTCATGTATATCTGACTCATAGTCTCTGAGATATAACGAACTTCGTTTTTTTATTGTTTTCAACCAGGATTCATTCAAAGTCTATCTTCTCCGACAGTTTTCATAGGATGTGGCTGGAAATTTTTGACAATATGGCTGAATGTACTGCCCACAGTCGCCCGTGGCCCGATTTTTGATTTTGAAAAAATTTATTTTTGAGATTTTTTTTCGAAAATTTCTAAGGTCCGTTGGTGGGCAACGGATGGGTCCATAGCAACGGTTCTCATTTGCACACAACTAGGTTATGGTATGAACCTACCAACCAAGTTTCATCGAAATCACCATTGTATTAACGGAGCACTGGACCGAACAGACATACATACAGACAGACAAACATATCGACGGAAATACTGATAATAAGGGTAGACAAGATTGACTACCCAACATAACGAATATAGTGGTCTCTTACTGACTCATGAACCAATTACTGTAATAATCGATTAAGTAATTGACAAAACAAATTTGGAGAGTGGGGTAAAGTCTGAAGCGATGATGGATTCCGTAACCTTGCTGATGATTGGGAGAAGGCTGATTGTTCCGTCGTTGCAAGGATCTGTTTTCGTACCTTTTTTATGCAGAGCGGTAATGTTTGCTGATTTCCAAGCAGATCATCCTTGAGCAAATGAGAGGGTGAATAGAACAGAGAGAGGGTGAGCAAGAGCAGAGGAGCAGGTTTTTAGGACACGTGGGCTGATGCCGTCTGGACCGGTTGCAGAATCTGAGTCGAGGTTTGACAGCAAGCTCTCCACTTAGTCGGAAGAAAAGGACACAGAGCCCAGGACAGCTGGGTGTGACTGGGTAAGGTGGGTACAGAAAGCGATGTGTTTCGGACACAAGATTTCGATGCAAACACCGAGTTTAGGCATTCAGCCTTTTCACGTGCAGTGTCAGCTGTGTGGCCATTTCAGAGAGTTCAGACTTGAGATTGGAAAGATGTTGTTTTCTGGCTCTCCTGAAGTAGACACACACTTGTTCTGAGCTTTATGGAAGGAACTGAGATTACCCTCACTTGGGTTTGCTTTCCATGAGGCAAAGGCAAGTTGTTTCAGGACAACTGCCTCACCACAAGCTTCAGTGAACCATGGGCGGGAGGAATGGTAGGACAACTGAAGACGAGAGGGGATAAATCTGTGCATGAGGGAGAGCAAGTTTCTTTGAAAGAATTCCCAGGACGAGTTGATGTTGGAGAAAGTATGGATGGGAGACCAGTCTAGAAGTTTGATGGTTGCTTGGAGACCTTACCAGTCGGTCTGAGTGAAATGCCAGACTCGACGGCACTGAGGTGGTTCTCTAATAACAGCCAGAGAGATGTGCACTTTGACAAGCATGTGGTCAGAAGAACCGATTGGAGCGGAAGAAGACCAGCAGATATTTTCAGGGAAATTTGTCAAAATCAGTTCCAGGGCCCCCAAAAAAATCTTAACCCGCCTCTGCACCAAAGAGTTTGTGCAGAGGTGGGTGCGGTCACCTCGAACCACATATACTGATAAGATATTTAAACACTTATTATCCTGCACACACACACACACAAAATAAAAAGCAGGGTTACGTTGAGTTAAGAAATTGGTTCACTTGGTTTATGTCTGTCGACAAACGTCAGTTTATGATCTAGGAACAATTTGTTTTATATTTTGAACACTCATTGGAACACAAATCAGAAAACGATCATGTAATTTCACAGTACTTTGGCTCTGAATTGGTCCGATGGTGCATGCGCAGAGTTCGCCTGTCTGTCCGCCTGGCAGTCAAACAAAATTGAAAATCATTTCCAACAGGAAATTTACTGTTTTTCAGGACCTAATGAAAGACACAAACAGGCATGAAAAACTAATGTACCGTGTTAAAGAAGTTGGTGTAAAAGATGCTGCATCAATGGCAGTAAAGTTCAGAAAAAATTTTTTTCAACACAACCTTTAAAATCTTAATTTTATTTGGATTGATTATATATTTGATCACTGTAGAACACAAATCACCTTTTTGACACTTTCATTCAAAAACCTTCCATTTAGCAGTACTTGGCCAAAATATTACGGCATTTTACGCCATCTCAACCAATCAAATTTGCCACCTGCAGACCCACCCTAAGTGTTTTTTTTTTCTCAAGACTCCGTGGAGTAAGGTGTTCTACGAACTCTCTAGTTAGGAAACTAATCGTGATTTTTTTTCTTCCTTTTTTTGTTTTGTGCTGGTATTACAAGTGTTCCACTCTTTTCAACAGGATTACTGCCTGGGTTTTAGTTCCTTTTCTGGAACTCGGAACCAATGGAATGGTGGAACTGCAACCATACTTTCCAGTGCTGGAGTTGAGGTTTGGGGTGTAGTTTGGTGTATTTCCAACAACGAAGAAGAATGCCTGAACATGTATGTATTTTCTCTTAAACCAAAATTGGCAGGGTTAACAATGATGTCACAGAAACCTGGAGCCCTTTCTCTGCCTCTGCTGGCTGATAATTTGAGTTATGGGTAGCATTGATTATTTATTATTCCATGTCATTTGGCTTTGTTTCTTGAATGCTTATAAAAAAGAACTCTATTTATAATCAAGGTGGTGGTTGTTTCACTTCCTTGGTTTACTAACATTATAAATTAAACGATTTAGCAGGTTAACAGAACAGGTTTCCTGAACTGATTGGCCATCTGAGCTCGTATTTAAAAGAGCCTGGCTCTCAAAGTGATTCCAACTCTTATTGGAGGTGCTTGCCAATACTATGAAGAAACATCTTTGATATGCTAAGAATAAGTTCCATTTATTTATTTATTTATGTTTCAGATGTTTTTTGCTGGTATTTCATTGTTCACAGTTTACTAACCACATGGAAAATGTCAAATGTTACGCCAGACAACAGTTAATGATGCTAAAAAGGGCACGGAGACATGTATTTGAAGGTCCACAGAATCAGAAATTCATGTTTGGCTTAATGAATAAATAAGGCTTCACTTAACAGTTGATCGTTCTTTTCGAGAACAAATATTGTATCTTGAAGATTTTACTGTTTTTTTTTTTGGTGTCCTTGTAGGCTCGATTAGCCCCCCCCCCCCCAAAAAAACGGTGATGTGATTAAATCATATATCACATGACCCACAACATCATCTCCAGGATACTTTACTTCGGGACCTGTGTTTACGTCCAGCCTACGTACACTCTGAAAAATTCCTGAGAATGCCAGCCAGATGTGTTGTTGCTGGTTGTAGAAATACATCCAAAGATGGTGTCAGTATCCATGTTTTCCCACAAGATCCAGCTTGAAAGAAAATTTGGACAGCCAAGTTAAAGTTGACCAGAGGAAAGTAAAATGGCCCAACAGCTTCAAACTTCATTTTGAAGATGATTTGTACGACACCAGCCTGTATTCCCAGTTTGGGGACCCCTTAGAATGTTCCAATAATGCTTAATGCTTAACCGCCCTCCCTCCTCCTGTTTCATACCTTCATCCCAGGATGCTATTTATCCCGTTGTTTTATTTTGTTACAAATAACTATGTTTGAAAAAGTAAAGGCAGTACAACATACTGTCAATAAGACCAGGCAGCAGTCAGGAAATCCCTGTAATGAGGTCATTGGACTTGATCGCTCAGGATGGTGTAATAGTTTCTAAATATGTTCAATTGCTTTCATTTGCAAATGAGATGGTGTCTTCAGGTTGGAATTGCAATGATGGAATTAAAATAAAGCGATTTGCTTTTATCATTGATGTATTCAAGACTGTAATTCTTCACCATTGAGAGATGGGGCCAAAATGATACTCCGTGGCCTACCAAAGTATTCACGCCCCTCTGAAGTTTTCACATTTTAATGCCACCTGAGCTTATTTCATAATGCTTTCAAATCAAAGTTAATACATAGTCTTCACGAACTACTCCAAAGTGATAAAGCTAAAACATGCAGATAAAATGTGAATAAGTTAGATTAACAGAGAAAATCAGATGATTCTCAGTTGAATAAGTATTCAAACCCTCTCCCCTAATTCACCCTAAACCACTTCAGGAGCATATTATTTGTTTGAAAGGTTAAAAAAAAATAAGGTGTAATATGTTTCACTTTTATGTAATTAGTGGTTTACTTAACAATTCATCTCCCCCACTTATCTAAGGAATTTTAAGGTGCATCTCACTTGGTCAACCAACAAGAAAAACATGAAGACCAAGGAGCTTTCCAAAGAAGTCAGACATAAAGTGGTGGAGAAGCACCGTTCAGGAGAGGGTGATAAGAAGATTTCAGTCACTCATTATCCCTTTGAGTACGATAAAATCCATCATTAAGAAGTGGAAGAGGAAGACATATCATACCACCCAGACTCTACCTAGATCAGGTCACCCATCCAAACTCAACAGCCGGACAAGCAGGAAACTGGTTCGGGATGTCACTGTACATCCAACAATGAGTTTGAAATATCTGCAAGGCTCTACGTCCGAGATGGAGATCACTGTTCATCGATCAAAAACATCCCTTTCCCTTCACAAAGCTGGCCTCTCTGGACAGGTGGCAAGAAAGAAGTCATCACTGAAAAAGGTGCATCTGAAAGCATGCATGGAGTTTGTGGAAAAGCATCTTAATGATATGACAGGCATGTGGAATAAAGTTTTGTGGTTAGAGGAGACCAAAATCAAAACTTTGGGTTTAAATTCAGAGCATTATGACTGGTGGAAAATGAGCACTGCACATCACATGTAACCTCCTTCAACTATAACAGTGTTTAGTTTGATCCCTTCAGTTATCGATAAAGAAGTTAATTTGGAAAAATTGTTTCCTTATAATTCATAATTCATCGAAATGTGGCATTATGGGAAAGGGGTGAATTATTTTGCAGGCCACTGTATAGCATGATATTTCGAAAAGTTGTGGATGGATTACGACAAAATTGGTGGATGAGTTGGTTTGGTGACGAGAACAAGCTGATTATATTTTGGTTAAAGTCCGAATCCAGATCCAGCCTATCAGTGAGATACAAAACATAAAACTATTCAGCCTGGCAGAGGTATGCACTCCACTGTGTTGTCCTTGTTATTACAATAATTGGAGAAGTGTTACATCAAAATAGCACCAAACTCCACATTTGCCACGTTCTAGCTCTTGATTACCACTGTCGTGGAATTTATTTCCTCATAATTGAATAAACTCCTCAGATTCAGAATTCAGATAATTTATTGCTTGGATAGCAAAAAGCAAACCGCAGACAGGCTTCTATAGCTACATCATGGAATTGTCCTTGTCCAAAAAACTTTTTCAGCCTCACAGAATCCATATTTATACATTTTGAAGTGATATGTTGTCAACATATTTCGTCAGAAATGGGTGGAAATTTCTTTCAACATCTTGTCATTACAACAGTTTGTTTGTTTGTTTTCAAACCTCATGATGATTTTGCAAAATTTTCATTGTTATACAGGGATTAAAGATAATGTTGTGGTTTCCCGCCCGTCGACATGCGGGCGACCGCTTCTAGCCAATGGCGGCCGCTCTCGCCCACCGAACGGGCAAACCTAGTCGCAGCTTTCGGATCAACGCCAAAATCCAGCTACGGGTGTATCTTTAATTACACCGAAAATCAGCCAGCTATTCTGTCCGCGCGCGACAGGGTCCGATCGCCGAATTGTCAATTTACCTAATTATGCGCGCAAACAGAAATGCCGGGGATTTACACCTCGACAGGACCTGCTTGGAAATGAGCCGCTAAGCAGCTTGCTCCGTTTGCGATTTGCCGAGCGGTGTATATCGCAAGCCCCGCCGGATCCGATTCCCTTATCGGTTATTACCAACCAGCTATATTCCGAACTTAAGAATGGCAGTTCAATTAAGGGAAGAGGATGCAATGAGCAGGTTAACATTCACATAAGGACATTTATTACACACACGACACATATGCAGTCATGCAGTCATGTATGCAATCAGGCGAGGCAAACAAAAGCAATGCATTTACGCAAGGCAAAGAAAAGCAATGCAATCAAGCAATGGGGGAAGGGGGAGGGATGGGTAGGACGCGAGTAAAAAGAAAGCCTACAGCCGATGTCTATAGTTATTATGTACAGTCACTTATGCAGTTTTACTTATGGGACTGGCGCCACGAACACACACACAAAAACCCAGAAAAGGAAAGAAAGAGAACGTGACCGTATGGTGAATTCTTGGGCTCCGTCCTCCTCGATCCGACCTTCCCCGGGAGAGCTTCCTCGCACACGACCCAGAGAGAGCGCCCACAACCAACGACCCAATCCATGCCTCCAGAGAGACTGCGAGAGCGCGAGCGATCCAGCAAGCGCGATCCAGAGAGCGCGATCCAGCGAGTGCGCGCGATGCAGAACCCAGAGAGAGAGCGCCCACAACCAACGACCCAATCCACGCCTCCAGAGAGACTTCGAGAGCGCACGCGATCCAGTGAACGCGATCCAGCGAGTGCGCGCGATGCAGAGCCCAGAGAGAGATTTCCCCTTCAGCCCGCCCCCTCGCTTCCCGCCCTTCTTCCAGCGCGCAAGGGAAACTTTCCGAAGGAGTCGTTTTCCCGCCCAATCGGGGACGTTCCCTCACCGCTCCGCCGTATTAATCTTTGTCCTTGTGCCTTTTGGAGGGTCGAATCCACCGCGTTGGCCAGTGGGGATGTCATCTGTTGGGTGGGGGGGAAGGGGTGCCATCGTCCGTTCTCCCTCGACGAATGCCAGGCTTCTCTCAACCCTGTGCCGAGGTGGAAATGTGGTGGTGGGTGTCGCGGTTGTGGTTATGGTGGTTGTCGTAATGGTGGCGTTTTGTGGTGGTAGTAATGGTGGTGTAGTTGGCGATGTGGTTAAGGTGGTTGTTGTAATGGTGGTGTGGTTGGCATTGTGGTTAAGGTGGCCGTTGCAATGGTGATGTGGTTGGCGTTTTGGAGAAGGTGATGAGGGTGTGTTTAAGGTGGTTGTTCCAAAATAAAGACAGCAAAAGAAAAACACTACCTCAAAGATCACAGCCCCGCTACCCGAATAAATCCCGCTCGACGACGGTGGGGAAATCTAATCTGAACACAGACTTATCGACCTGAATGGTGTTCTGTGAATTTCCACAACCGTAACAATAACATCTCTAAAAAAGCTTGCTTGTACATTGAACATTCTGAAGTCGAAACACTTTTTTTTTTTTTTTAGTTTTTTTTATAAGCAGATTATTACCTTCCACATTAGAAGAATAGGATATTGCGTTTGGGTCCGTTAGTTTGTCTGTCTGTGTCTGTTTGTTTGTCCGCACAGAACTTTTGTGTTCTTCTCCGCAACCACTTGTCGGATTGAGACAATTTTCACCATTGGTGCGACGACTCATGTAGAATGTTTTAATGATGACGATGACATCATAGGTGTGGCAGTCATATTGGAAAAGCGGACAAACCGTGGGCCTCTGTCTGAAACCGCATGAAGGAAAAATTTTAACTTGGCACATAGCAAGTACTCCTCGTCGGGAATGTGTGATATTTTGATGTCATAGGTGTCTTCATTATGACGTCATAATTGCATATGTAGAACGCTACATCTGATCAGTATGAAAATTTTTGAGGGTCATCTAGGGATAAAATGGTCCACATAAAAAAATTTGACGTCATCGGTCATGTGATTCAGCAGCCATATTGTTAAAAAAAAACGTTCAAAAATCTTCTCTGAAGTGGCTGAACAGAGAGGAAAAACTTTACACGTATGACCGCTTATCCATGAGGAGCAAAAGGTTTGCACATATGACGTCATAGATCACATCGTTTGACAGCCATATTGGATTTACCTAAAAACCTATAAAAATCTTCTCCAGAATGGCTGGACAGATTGAGGGGAAACTTCACACAAATGTTCCACAAGCCTTGTATGTACAAGTTTGTTAAGGAATAATTGATAGGTCACATGGTTTGGTAGCCATATTGGATTGAAGAAAAATATTAAATGTTTTCTCTGGATCTACTTTATCAATCGACGTGAAACTTCACAATTATGATTTAGTAGTGATGGGGAATACATATTTTAAATTTCAACTTGGTCAGACATGTGGTCTGGCAGCCAGAATTATTTAATTTTTTGATCTGTGTTCTTCTTTGTTTATTTATTTGAATAAGACTCACTTGGCTGTGCCTGGATGAGTTTGAGGGTAGAGGAGTAGCAGCTGAAATGCAAATCCTCTCCAGGTTCCTCCTGATGACTTCATCTTTGCTTTTTGCTTCTTCCAGTTCCTTCTGATTACTCCAATGCAGGACTGTTCCTATTTGGTCTTCCATTTGATTTGAATTGAATTTATTTCAATCCCATTCTAAATTCAATTGAATAATAATAAAAGACGTCATGGGTCAGGGTCAGGTGTCCGATCAAAGTGGCGTTGCATCAAAGCGGGATGTCTTGGTACCCGGCATCACTGCCTGCATTTATATAGTGGCAGTTCTAATTATGTCTCTTATTAATTACGTAACATACCAGTACACAAACACCATACAAAATACACCACACAAAACGATTCCTGGTGAGGGTGTGAAATCTCTGATTGTTCTTTTTCTTGTTGGAGACTTGTTTTCATATCATAAAGCATTTATAATTTCACAGAGGAATCTGAAATGGTGAGAAAAGGTTGAGACGTGTGGTTTGGGTGATCTGAATGTAATGCATGAGGCTTGGCACTCGATACCACCCTTTCCGTATACAACCGCAAGACTCGATTTCACAGTCATTAATTAATTAACACAATAAAAGCCATTATTTTAGCAATATTATCAAATAATTTAATTATCCATCTTATTATCAAATAATAAAAGCTTAATGGAGTATATATAATAAATACATGTATATGAATCTAAATTCCTCAAATTAATCCTAATCAACTTTAAAGTAATATATTTCTTATAAAGTGCATTGAGTAATTGTTGTGGCTGCAAAGTGCATAACCAATTGTATATAAACTTAAAGTGTATACTTATTGGCCTTTCCATAAAGCTCGGTTATGTGCTTGTTTTACAAAACATCACATATACGTACACACATTCTGGCGCTTGACTATTGTGAAATGCAACCTGTGTTTACTAGCTCAGCTTATCTGATCAACCAAAGAGTTTTTGTAAGGTTCTTTTACTATGGCCCTGCATGTCAGCATTTATTTTTAAAGAAACATTTTGCTTCGAAGTTCAATAAATTCTCAGAACAGTGTATATTTAATGTGCTATCATTAACAAAGATCAAAAAGTTGGATTTCACTGACTCCACTTTCCAGTTTTTCTTGCCAAGTCTGTCTTCCACGTCGTCCCGATGGTTGTGAACGCCAGGTATTTTGTCTTCTTTTATTATTATTTCTTTATTCATTTTATAATTTCTGATTCTGTGGACCTCTTAAGCGTGTGTGTGTGTGTGTGTGTGTGTGTGTGTGTGTGTGTGTAGAGGGAGAGAGGGAGAGAGGGAGAGAGGGAGAGAGGGAGAGAGGGAGAGAGGGAGAGAGGGAGAGACGCAGAGACGCAGAGACGCAGAGACGCAGAGACGCAGAGACGCAGAGACGCAGAGACGCAGAGACGCAGAGACGCAGAGACGCAGAGACGCAGAGACGCAGAGACGCAGAGACGCAGAGACACAGAGACGCAACCACCAGGGGTTCCCACCAGACTCCCCGGAATTGCAGGCCGTCGGACACGGATAATTCCGTGATGCGTCGGGTCGCGAACCGACCGTGAACACCAATAACTCAACCACGTGGCCTAGGGTCCTCCATCTAGTTTATCTGGTTAGGCCTTAGTTATTTTATAACTTGGTTTACACAGTTCTTCAGCTAAAATGTAGGGTCGGTAGGTCGAAATATAAATAAATATAATTTCAATTTTTAGAAATAATATATTTTTATGATTTTTTTTTCGGATGTTCCATGGAAAAGACAAGGGTAAGTGGGGGGGAAATAAATATAAATCCCGGACCAGGAGGATCTAAGAATACATTGAAGATGGAAGGCCATTCAAATGCAGGATGCCTGTGTTCACTGTATCATCTGATGTGAAAAACAATAAAGAAGGATTAAAACTTGTTTTTACAATATAGTCTGGCATGTTTTTCTTATAGAAACCTGTTGGATCATCAAACAAATGGAAACAATACTGAGAAAATTACTGTCCAAGTCATAGATGTGTGCATGCACACCAGTGCATAGTGCTGGATATGATTTTAAAAAGGTGTCTACTCGGAGTCAACACGCTCAAAACGGTCAATCGGAGCCATAACCAGCTCTTACTTTTCAGTGGGCATCTGATCGTACCGTCTCCCCATCCCCATGAGTAGTTCAAAGGCTGATTTCTGGTCCGTTGAAGGCGGAATATCAGCATCTCGCAGGGAAACTTTGACGTACTTGTCACCGAAATCTTTCAATACGAACAGCGGTGTACAACTTTCGATGGAAACAAAATCGGCACGATCGAGAGTAGCCTGCGAATCATCCCTGCTGCTGCACTGAATTGATGCAATAGTTCGGCCAGAATATTCGTCGTCAAGATGTTGCGTGATTAAATCACCAATACAGTCTCTCAAATTTATACCGCTGACATACTTCTTAACAATCACTTTCGCCCCAGAAACCACAGTCAATCTGAACCACACTGGCCACTGCTCAGATGCCATGACCGAAGACTACTGCGCAGCTCTACTGCGCAGTTTGGTTAAAGGTGACTCGGCATTTTGGTGCGCGCGCACGAAATTATATTTTGAAACTAAATGCCGACGTTTACATTTCGGGTTTTGAAACTTTTGCACCTTCGGCGGAAAATGTATAAATATAAAAGGCTAAAAATGTGTTTTATATTTATATTTCGTTTCGGCAAATATACCATCGGCGGATCTGTAAACCAAGTTATAAAATAACTAAGGCCTTACCTAGAAAAATAACCACGTGATTTTAATTACCGTGGGACATGCCCTCGGTACGCCTTGTCCGAATCGGATCACCTTACCAGATCAGATGCAGCCGAGCGACACTGCCAAGGACGTGCCGGCTAAAGGGAACGGATCATTGGGAATAAAGTCCCGACAAGGTTAGGATACGGACTATGCTGGATCAATGAAAGAAAAGACAAAAACGAGCTGGGAAGCATTTCTAAAACAGGATTTATTACAGACAAGCGAGGAAAGATATGTGGCACAGTGAATAGATTTTATTATTGTATGTTAGCAGGGATAGGAAGAAAAGTGCGGCGCGATAATAAACGAGAAACTTACAAAAGCAGACACAGAGCAGACTTATCCCGATATAATTATTGTCCACTCTTAACGTAAGCGAGGAGAGGCACCATGACACACACACACACACACACACACACACACACACACACACACACACACACACACACACACACACACACACACACACCCCGATGAAGAGGAGTTAATGAGAAGAAAGAGGAGAGGAGATGAGGCTAACGGTCTCTCAATACCTTGCACGGTTGACCGACTGCACCACCAATACGTTGTGGGGGGATGCTCTGCTGGGTGATACCTCCCTGACAGCCGGCGCGGCGTCTCCCGCTTTGTGGCACTTCGAGCAGCGAAGCGTCGATCCAGAGAATGGGGCGTGTCTGACAGGCGTGAAGGAAGGACTTTGGGTGGGGAAAGGCGGAGTCTAGAGCAGTGGGTGGGGAAGGGAGGAGTCCGGAGCAGTGGGTGGGGAAGGGCGGAGTCAAAACGAGTGGGTGGAGAAAGGCGGTCAGTGACGGTCAATACCCTGCCTGTCTAAGCAATGCGGCCCGAGCCGTATAGTGCGCCTTTGCCTGGTTGCAGCCTCGCCGGGCAGAGAGGCGAGAGGACATTCGCCGTCTGCGGGAGACACCTGCGGCGCGGTGTTCAGTGAAGATCAACGGTAAGATGCTATGGTAAACACATGCGCAGACCCGAACATGATGTGTGCCATTCGTGCCCTGCTCTGTGTATGATAATAAATTACCCCAGGGCTGCACGTGGGTCCGCCGCCATTGAGCATGTGGTCATTTATCAAAAGCCGTGGTGTGCTCAGTGCCAGCCCTGATCTGTGTCAGGAATTGAGGGAAAAGATTGGATATAATTTGTAGATGTAGGTTTGGGTTGAAGAAGAAGATAGATATAAATTATATTAGACTCAGAAATGGGTTGAAAAGAGTGTGCCGCGTACGTACTGTACTGTAAGTTGTTAGCACTGGGTGTGTTCCTTTTATTTCCTCGGCACGGCATTCCTGCAGCGCACCGTCGTGTTGGTTATCCTTCCTATCCCTTCTGCCCAATGGGTGGAAATTACCGCTGTGCTGCACATGTTCCGTGCGGTCTGGGCGCTTGGTGTTTTGTTCCTTTTGGTCTTCTGTGAGGACGCATTCTCACAGCGAAGGGTGGGCCGCGGTTTTCACAGGCAGGTATCCGAGCGTCGTGCCTGCTGGCCTTCGTGATGACCCTTTCTTACAGCGAAGGGCGCGCGGCCGCGGTTTTTACAGATGGGTGTCCGAGCGCAACGCCCACTGGCCCTCGCGAGGACCCATTGCTTGGATTTACCTCAGGAATAGAGAAAAAATAATAGCAATGAGTTCAGAGATATAATCAGATCTAACTGAGATTCACACAACACACTTGGCCCGTTAGTCCCTTCCTTCTTGTCGAATGGGACAATCTGTACGTATGTACATGAAATAACTGTCTGGGGGACCACTGTATGTTGGATGCCATCGCCTTGGAGGCATGCGGTTCCCAGAACCGCAACAATATGTAAATATAATGTGTATATGGAAGAAGGAACATAATCCCAAGAAATAATGCCTTGTGTGCACAGCAAGTAAGTGTGTATGTCCATGTGTCTTGCAGTCAGGAGGGAGTACACAAGGGCCAATACTCGATGGTTGAAGTGGCCGTGGAGCTTGACAAATCGGAGCCAACCATTTTACATTGCAAAAGCTTCAAAATGAATCATTTTGAGCCTTCTTATCCTTCTCCACAGTATGCAAAGGTGTGTTTATGAGCGTGTGTGTGTGTGTGTGTGTGTGTGTTTGTGTCAGCCAACCATAACGTTTTTTTACCATTTGATTTGAACTTTTGTCAACAAATTTTCAACAACCAGTAGCTGCTGGTTGCATCTGTTTTTGGAGGCATGGCTGTCTCGCTGATGCAATGCCCTGTAAGCTGGTACTCATTTTGCTGACCTCGGAAGGTTGACAAGCTGAGGCAACCCCACCTGATGTTAATTCAACAACGAACAGGGGCTCGTGCTCAGGACCCTACAATCGTAAGGCAGCCACCATAACCGTTAGGCCAACACCAGGCTTATCTGAGTACATGAGTTGATAATTTTTATGAACCCATTTAAAATTATGCTTAATGTGTTGATTTGATGATTGTCTGTGAATTGTAATTCTTGTCAGAGTACCTGCACACCACTGTCTCTTCATGCATACGTGTTGCTTTGCCAGGTGTTGTTGCTTGGAGCAGAACGGAATGCTTTACCTCCACATTATCTTCACACTTTACAATCCATAAAGACAAATGGCTCCAAAGCTCCTGTTCCGATCTGGGACAAACTACAGTCGATTCTGCGGCAGTCCAACCCAACAACTGCCCCGTGATGTAAGCGCTCATCATGCCCCCACTGGAAGGAATGAGTTGAATTCTGGTGGATGTATTTATATTGTAAAAAATAAAAAAATTAAAAAATCCAATTCTCTGTATGTAAATGTGTATCATATAGTGCGTTGCTTCCGATGGGGTGTCCCACACTCGACTCTGAGCTGTGTAGCCAGGGTTTGAATGTCGCCCGAGTTATAAACTGTCACCCTGGTGTTGGCCATGCAGGGCAAAGCATCAATGTGTGTGTGCCGTCTCTCGGATTGACGTTAAACTGGGTGTCCTGTCTGCTGGCATTAGCTAGTGGACGTTAAGTATCCCAAGGTGTTGACTGTTTTGTGAAAAGTCTGCAAATGATGACCAGTACCCAGGACAAATTCCAAATTCCTGCTTACATCAGCTCCTCCAACAGAGGCTCATCCAGTTTGTGAAAAGACTTGGCCCGAAACGTCTTCCTTGCTCACCCCCACACAAGACGCTGTGATTCATTGTCACCATGAAGTAGTTTTAATGTGTGTGTGGGGGTGAGCAGATGACGTTGAAGATATTTACCGTCTTAAAAATAATGATTGAGATCGAGGGGAAAAAAAAACTGTTCAAAAGGCACATATGGGAATGCCACCGCTATTCTCTGGTGAAGTTTATTTTCATATTGTCACATGTTCATACTGTTGCGGGCCGGCGGGGTCGGGTGAGAAGACCAATAGGTGGGGGAAACTACGTCGATTCCCACCAGACTCCCCGGAATTGTAGGCCGTCGCTCACGGATAATTCCGTGACGCGGCGGGTCGCTTAACTGACCGTGGATGCCAATACCTCAACCGCGTGACCTAGGGTCCTCCTGGCTAGAATCGAGTTACCTAATTAACCACACGTTTTCGACTACCGGGGAACCACGGCCTCGGTACGCCTTGCCCCAACCGGATCACTCTACCAACTACCGACTACCTTTCCGGATCAGATGCAGTTGAGCGGCGCTGCCAAGGGCGTACCGGCTAGAAGGAACAGATTATCGGGAATAAAGACCCAGCTAAACCTGGATTCGAACCATGCTGGACCGATGGAGGAAAAGACAAAGGCGAGCTGGGAACATTTCTACAATTATTATTTATTTACAATAAGCGAGGAAAAGCATGTGGCACAACAAAAGGTTTATTGGGGATGTAATGCAAGGAAAGATGAGAGAGGTGTGGGGCACGACAATTATACAAGCAACTTACAAAAGCAGACACAGTACAGACTTGACGCGAGATTAATAAAAGCAACAATCACAACAATGAAGATCTTGTACAGGCTTATCTAATGGACAGGCGCCAACACACTCAGACACACACTGCCAAAATAAACCCAATGAAAGGAAAAGGACTTTTGCAGCCAGGGAGGGAGGGAGTTGAGGTCACAGTTTTTGGTACCTGAGCGTTTTGGGGAAGGGATTCTCCGTGGTGCGGCACCCGACATAAGTTGTGTGGTTTGGTCCACCACCTCACGCGTGGTAATCGTGTCTGGCGGAGTCCAAAGAGGCGAGAGACCAGATAGTAGGCAGGACCAAATAAAAGGCTTGGTCGAGGTCGTGTGGGCGAGGACCAGTACAGTAGGCGGGCCGTCGAGGCGAGACGTAGGCAGAGCCAGGCAGCAGAAACACTTTCACAACAATTCCCTTCAACCTCTCCAACTTGCAATTCTCTTCAACAACCAAACAACATGCAATTCTAACTCGACCTCTCCAACAACCCGCAATACCAACTCGACAACTCTGAGGATTGCTCCGTACTTTATAGATCACGGAGCTCGGGGAGGAGCCATGGCGAAACTGACGTCATCGTCCGATCCGAGCATCCCGATTGGACCGGGCCTTCACATGGTCCGCCTTTCTGGGCGGGGTTTCGGCCAGAGGTAAGTTTGGCCCGCTCACCTGGGTACAAAACGAACGTGATTCACCGCCCACGTCTGGCTTGGAGTAGACGGTGGAATACTCAAAGTGCCCGTCTACTCCATGGTGCACGTTGCAATTTTGCCTCAGAAGCGATCGTTGGGGAGGGTATCGTGGGTTGTCACGCTGTGGAAAGTAGGCAGAGGGTACCGTGGGTTGTCACGCTGTGGCAAGTGAGATGAGGGGCAAGCAGGCAGAGGGTACCGTGGGTTGTCGTGAATTTTGCCTCAGAAATGAATTGGGAGTGGGGATAAAATAAAAGGGAAAATGATTTAATAACCGAACTAAAGCCCATCGCAACGCACCCCCGTGTCTTCCCACTAAACACAAGGAAGGGATCTAACTACACATATATTAATGGAATAACTGACTCGGGACAACTGTATGCTGTGTGCCTACGGTTCCGAGAACCGTAACAATAAGTTATACTGTGAATTGTTGGAATCCAACTATTCAGAAAGTGCCACACTGCTATAAAGCTTATGAAAGTGCAGTCTGTCAATATTTCCAGGAAAAAGTGAAAATCCAGTAATAACTCCCAGAACTGAAATACCAGATGGTAAGATTTGTGTAAGGAATGTGAAGGTTAGCAGTGATTCATGATTTTGGTAGTTTTACCAGAAGGGGGTTGTTGGCGGACCTTTAGCGCCCTGCGGAAATATGGTGAGGACATATCGCAGACACAGCGGGGGGGGGGGGGGGTGAGACCGGAGAGAAGACGGTAAAAGACAGAAAGACCACCAACCTGCATGCGGTGAGAGAGTGAGAGGCCCAAAGACTCAGCCTCATCGCGGGAGATGCCAATGATCCGAAATGCCTTGGTTTGCACAGCGTGAAGCTGAGAAAGGTGGGAGGTAGGAGCACCACCCCAGAGGGGAAAGCAGTACTCCATCAGGCTGCGGACGAAAGCTTTGTATGTGGCCACAAGCTCATATGTGGGCCGAGGAAGGACTTTGCACGATGGAGGATTCCCAGTCAGTGACTGGCTTTGGAGGCGAGGTTTGAAATGTGGCTTTCCCAGGAAAGATTATGGCAGATAGTGAGACCCAGAAGCTTGAAAGAAAGGACTTCTTCCAGAGGATTGTTGATGAAGTGGATTGGGAGGGGGGGGGGGTCCAAACGCTCCTTTCAGAGAGACATAGTGAGAATGTGAGATTTGTCTGGATTGAAAGACATGTTCCATGTGTTGGACCAGTTTGTGATTTTACCCAGATCTGCAGAGAGCGAAGAAGCTGCTGCTTGCCGGTCTGAGGGACGACAGATAGTATGACACAGAGTGGAGTCATCAGCAAAGAGATAGAGAGGATTTTCCGGAGAGTCGGAGAGATCATTGATGAAAACCAGAAAAAGAACAGGGCCCAGAACGCTACCTTGAGGAACTCCAGCCTGGACAGGAAGAGGGGATGAAAGAACTCCATTTAGGGCCACACGTTGACTGCGACAGGAGAGGAAGTCTGTGAGCCATGAGTGGAGATGGCCTTGAATACCATGGGAAGAGAGTTTGGTGAGCAAGGCAGGGTGCCAGACCGTGTCAAAAGCACACGATATGTCTAGAGATTATGCCTCTGATTTCAAGTCCGGCATTGAGTACGTCCACCCATTGCTGGGAGAGCAGAAGCAGCATATCCAGGGTAGAGTGACCTGGTCTGAAACCAAATTGATGATCAGAAATCAAGCCATTGGAGAAGAAGGATTTAATGTCTGAAGCGATGATGGATTCCACAACCTTGCTGATGATTGGGAGAAGGCTGATTGGTCTGTAGTTGCAGGGATCTGGTTTTGCACTTTTTTGTGCAGGGCAGTGATGTTAGCAGATTTCCAAGCAGATGGCAGATGACCATGAGCAAATGAAAGGGTGAGCAAGAGCAGAAGAGCAAGAGCCTTTGATAGTGTTTGAGTGCATAATCAAGTATTACGGACAAACAGGTAAGATGCAAGGATGTTTCCCTGTAATACTCCAGCTCAAGATTTGAAAAGCTCCATTTCTCCATCAGGTGATAGTGTCTTGGCATATGTATCCCTATACATATTCAAACTCTGATAGGATCGTCATCCTTCTTGCCACAATGGATGAAGTCCAAGGCTTTTTGAAAGTCAGTGCATTTCATTGTTGCAGGAACGTTGTGGGCACAAATTCCTTCTATTATCCTTCACAGTAAAATTAGTGTGTCCAACTGTGCTTTTGACCCAAAATCCATTTTGGTTCGCAACCCAACTATAAACTGCCACGCTGGTGTTTCGCATGCAGGGTGAGGCATCAGTGCATGTGTCATCCCTTGGATGAATGTTAAACTGGGTGTTGCATCTACCACCATTAGTTGGACTTTAAAGATCCTACAGTGTCCTTAGCGAAGAGTGGGCGAGCTCTCGCCGGCACCACGAACAAATTACAAATTCCTAACCTACTCAGTTGAACATTAGGCTGGGCCAGCCAGTTCATGAAAGACTTGGACCAAAAACCTTCTCTGACCAACCCCACGATGTGGGAATAATGGTGCCCACTAAAGACTTGTCCTTTGTTTGATGGATTATAATGATGAGTATACAAAATAGGAGTTACACCAACTAAATCACTTTTTTTTCTTTTTAAATGGAAGCCAAAATTTGAAGAACAAGAAAACCCGACAAAAGACCATATAAAGATTAGAGGGGCACTCAGTAAAGCGCTTACCTCTGCCACGCAATGCCTGATCGACAAGAACATATTGGGCCAAATACATTTTTGAATTATCATGCTATCTATCGTTTTAGCCCTTTCTCCCAAATGAAACATCACTTAAAAAATAATTTTTGGATCTTCACCAAAATTGAATGAATTCTTCCACATCATACACCCCATGTTTCGTCCAAATCCGTCCACCACTTTTTGAGATATCGTGCTGTATATCGTTTTTAGCCCGATCTCTCAACGGTGAAGAATTTTTTTTTTTTTTTAATTCTAGTCGTCGGATCCGGATCCAGATCTTTCTCAAAATCTAATCAGTTCGGCCTTGTCACACACCCAACCTGTCCACCAAATTTCATCCAGATCTGTCCACAAGGATGAAATATGATAAAGGAGAAGGGTAAAGAGCAAGTTGTAAGACCAGATGATATTGGGATTGCAAGGCCATCAACCTGTTGGCAGTATGGGAGGCAGAGGCAGTTCCTGTGCTTCACCACCTACCAAGAAATACCAATTATCCTCTGAATCTGAGATCCCACTGCCTCGAAGGATATAAGATGAAGAGCAGCAGCGGCATAGCATCCCACAGAGGAGAACCATAATCCATGGCACTGTGAGCAAATGCTTTGTACGAGTACATTTAGAGTCAATATCAAATGAAATACTTAACAGCTCTGAGAAGAATACCAAGGTGGGCTGTGGTAAATTTTAATATCAAGAAGCTGAAACAACCAACCCTGCCAAAGTTTAACCACAGAAGTGATTTTTTTGTTTCTATACAAGATGGAGGATTGTGGAAGAACAAGGTGACCTCAAGTATAAAATTGAAGTATTAACTAAGTGATCTTGTGTAGAGTCGAGTCAGAATGTGAGATTCCAGCATTGATCTGCAGATTCCAGGTAATCAATCAAAGGATTATCCTGTCCGAATCACCAACCAAGAAAGGAGCTATAAAGTTCCTTTCCTTGGGCTGTGCAACACTCCAACATGGTAGAATAATCTGCGAAATGGTAAAGAGGATTTTTCAGAGGTAAGATGGTCACTGAAGTACCAGTAGCGGACATAAAAATGGAAACACCAATGTAAAGTCACTTAATAGGGCGTTGGGCCACCACGTATGGCCTGGATGTGCCGTGGCATAGTTCACCAGCGTCTAGAATGCTGCAGGAGGGATGCGGCACCATTCTTCCACGAGAAAGTCAATCAACTCCCACATTTTATGGATTGATAGAGGTGGAAAAACGGTCTCAGGTGTCCTTCCAGAATATCCCATAAATGCTCAATTGGGTTCAGATCTGGCAACTTAGAAGGCCAGGACATAATGCTGCGGGGCCGGGTATCGGCGGCGAGCACGACCGCTAGATGGAGCAGTAGAGTCTGCTCCACCGATCACACGGAAATTATAGGTCGTCACCCCGGATAACTCCGGAGCCAATGGGTCCCTTTTCAGACCGAAGTTCGCTAATAGGTCGACCACGTGGGGTGGGGTCGATTGCCAATTTCAATTTACCTAAATACCCACGTCGTCCAACTACCGGGGAAATTCACCCTCGACGATGCCCGTACGGAACGAGCCGCGAGCATACTCGAACCGTGTGCGACCCGAGTGGATGGTCCAAATGTCCCTTTACAGCGGCAACCGCCTGGCTAATCCTGCAACACGCATCGTGTTAAACCAATAAAAGAAACACAAAATGAACCGATACATTTAACACATGGGTTTATTTATAATGGGGCAGGGAAGCACGCAAGAAGTAGAGTTATCCAAATAAAGAGAGGCACGTATGTATGTACAGCAAGGCACTTACACAATTTCCTACTTACTAGACTGGCGCCACACACACACACACACACACACACACACACACACACACACACACACACACACACACACACACACACTCACCCAAAAGAAACGGACCCAAAGTGGTCTTTATTGAGGCCTCCAGCTCGGAGGGAAAGGGCGAGCTGAAGACCAGATTCTGCCTCGGACCTGTCCACCTCGTGTGGTCTTCGCGCTGAGTCGAACCGGGCACCAGCAAGAGGCGAGCCAAATCCAGACACCAGCGAGATGAGATGAGGGATCGCTGCGACGCGCCCAGAGCCAGCGATGAGACGAGAGCCAGAAGACCACCAGCGACACGAGTCCAGGAGTGGTGACACGGGTCCAGGAGCGGCGACACGGGACCAAAATGACCAGGAGACCAGGCGACCACAAGAAGAAAGAGACGAAGATGAAGACCCTTTTCACACCGCCTGTCCCGTCTATTTCTACTCGCCCCTCGTCGGGGCGGGGGGAACGCGCCTCACCCCTCTGCGCACCTAATTTGCCGGGGAACTCTGTTGCCTCTCTATCATTGGTCAGGGGGCGTGTCGGGCGTCTTGATCCCCCCCCCCCCCGAAGAGGCTGTGCTTCTCTTGGAGCTCGCTCAGTGCCCTTTGACCGATTTACGGCCACCTCGTCCCCGATCTGCCGAGGATTTGCGAGAGAGACGTCAGGCCTTCGTGAACTCCACCCACATACGTGCTGCCACACACGTGCTTGCTGGTGAGCTCTGGGAGAATGCCGCGAGCAGAGCATTGTTGCTGAAGATGGCGTTGACGTAAAAATCCTAACTATAAAAATAACTCCCAGCGCAAGTACATTTATTCACCCATTAGACTAGGGAAAGGGAGCTATCTATCCACATTCACTTATCAAAATAACTGAGCTATAGGACCTGAATGTTGTGTGCACATGGCTTCCAGATTCGCAACAATGACATGTGGATTGATGGTGGTATTGAGGGAGGGGGGGGGAGGTGGTCTCTTCTTGCAGCCGCACATGCCTTATGGGCAACCAGGCATGTGCAGCATTTTTATACATGACCCTAAGCATGCTGGGATGTTATTTGCTTTATTAACTCATTGGCCATGCCTGTGTGGAAGCCATTGCTTGGTGTCTCCCATTTACCCAGGTGTTTCCACTTTTTTTTGTCCACTACCTGTACATGCATATATATATATATATATATATATATATATATATATATATATATATATATATATATATATATATATATATATGAAAATACTAATGATACTGTCTTGAGGCTCACCAGCCTTTGAATCGTACAAATACTGAGGATAGTATTTCATCCAGATCAATGTGCTACTTGCATTGAAGGAGAAAATCCATGTTGATTAAAGAAAGGACCTTGGCTGCTATTGGAATGCAACTTGAGCTGAACTTGACACCAGACAGTATCAAAAACTCATGAAATGCCCAGTCCACCATGACTTCTTATTTTTGAAACTCAGGGCATTTATCCACTGAGTTAGCAGGAGCATGTTCATGGCGGAGCAGTTGGGACAAAGGCCAAACTGGTCATCTAAGTCGTTTGAGAAGATGTTCCACTATCTTGCTGTTGATGGGCAGAAGGCTGAATGGCTCCTACATGAAGAGGATTGACCTTGGAACCATTCGTATGAATATGGGTGGCCACCAAGAGGAAAAAGATGCCAGCCAAAAACATCTTCCCTTTTACAGGTAAGAAGTTCATTCGGACAAAAGAGCAGGAGGATAATTGCACAAGGCGAGGATTAAGAAAGGGTACAGGGTCATATGAGCTTTGTTCTGTAATGAAGCAAGGAAGATGGGGAGGGGTGGATGGGTAGTGGAGACGAGGAAGGGGAAGGAGTTTGGAGAGGTAGAGTGAATGGAATGGAGAGAGTGGTGGGTAGAGTGGAGTGAGAGTAGAGAATGGGGGTGGAAAAGGAGGAGGAAGAGGAGGAGGCCTGGTGGGAAGAGGAGGAGGAGATGAGTGAAGCTGATCAAGGGCGTAGCCAGAGGTCCAAAAGCGATGAGGCGAAAAGAGGTGAACCTATTTAGGTATTGTGATAGGAGTGGAGATAAGAGTATTCAGAGCACTGCCGGGTAGCTTTGATAGTTTACTCCCCAGGGAGCTCAGATGGCCAGAGGGATCAGGCCAGATCATATTTCAGCAAATAAGCGACGAGGAAACTGCCTCGTCTGCCTCAGCCTGGCTACGCCCGAGCTGATGGCAGTGGTGTTTTAGAGCTTCAGCGTTTAATTTGTGTGGAATTTCTTGAACGTGGAAAAGCCATCATTGCACCGTTATAAAATAACTTTTTTATCCAATGAAATGAAACAATCTGAAGATGACTGCCAGTTATGCTGTCGCATGGCATGACTTTACTGCACAATAATGCTTGCTATGACACAGCGAATGGAACCAGTACAATGATGGAGATGGATTGAAAAGTTCTAAATCATCCCTCATCCAGATCTTGCGAATTTCATCTATTTGGACCCCTCAAAGAACATTGTCCCAAAGATTACACTGAATGCATCAAGGTGCTACCTATTGCAGAGAAGCACCCTGAGGAATGTAAACTATCAACTTCCCCATACTTTTTGATTTTCTCAAAAAAAAAGTTGTGATTTTTCTCACAAGTGACTCCTCCATTCGCATTTCTAGTGTTTCCATATTTATTTCCTAGCCTGCATTTCAGAAAGTAAATAAATTCTGAATAAGAAAGTATGTAAATCTCTCAGGTCAGTGTTTTGCTCAACTTTATGGGGTTGGGGGGGGGGGAGGAGGAGGAGGGATGTGTGAGTTCAATTCACAATCCTCAAAGTGAAAAGAACAACCAGGTGATGAAATATGTGTTGTTCACACTAGCTCATCTCACGGAAATTATCACACGTATGCATTTCAGACCGACATGATTTTAACAGGTACAAGGGTAAACATGTCACTTGTACGAGTACTTTCGAGGAGATTCTTCCATTCTTGTTTGATTGAGGGCATATGTAGACACATTTGCAGTTCAAGAGAATTGAGCTGTTCCTAATTTTCCCTCCACTTCCCTCTCCCTCGATGACACCCTTACCCGAGGGGAAAAAAGCACTTACCTGATGGAAATTGAGATGAGCAAATCAGTACGTGTTACCTTTCAAAATTCATGTCCTGTGTACAATAAGTTAAATCCAAAATTATCTTCATTTCTACTTCCATCTTCTCCCCTCCCCACTACAACCCATGCATTCTGTGCCTTTTACATGCTGGGGTGCACCTGCTCTGTTTGGTGTACATTTACATTTAATTTTGCACACTTTATCCCAAGATAACTTGAAACCAATTTTCAGTTGTAAGTTTTAAAAGAAAACAAGATTGCAGACCCTCGTCAGGACTTGTTTTGTGTGGTGCTTGTGTAGTTTTGTGTACTGGTGTTACGTAATTAAGAGACATAATTAGAACTACCACTTTATGACTGATGTACCAAGATGTCCTGCTTTGATCGGACACCAAACCCATGATTTTTTTTTTTTACTATTATTCAATTTAACTCAGAACGGGATTAAAATAAATTAAAGGTCCCATGACAATCAAAAGTTTCTGGTTATTTATATATTAACTTGACCTTCCTCGTGAAGAAATCACCCATGTTTCTTTTTTTAAATCAACACTGGGATTAGACCAATATTTCGAACATTTGTAGTGCTTTTCACAACTTGCTATGCCCCGCCCCTCAAAAAAGTTGACTTCAGCGAACCGCAGGTCACATGACCGTTGACGTCATCTCCAGAACGCGACTCGCTCAGAGTGGATTGATTAGATGTCGCGCGCCGTATAAAGTACATACAAATACATTGTGCACTTTTGTTTGCTATATCACTGATCGTCTTAATTCCTGTGATTGTTTCGCGGAAAAGAAATTCTGCTTCTGAGCGGTGTATGCACAACAATCACGAGGCAATTATTTATCCCTTTACTGCCTTGTCGTCGTCGTGTACAAATCCAATACATGTATGCACAATAAAGGGCTATACCATGTCTACAAAATATAAAGTGTGACTGTTGAACCTTTCCATTAAAAAGAAACTTACAGGGACATACAAGTAAAATACTACAGATTAATATCGCATCATTTCAAGGCACAAGGAGATAATTTTAAAATCAAACAATGTGAAAAACCTGCACCCACATTTTGCAGCTTATTGAATTGTTCGTTGAAACCAGCCTGCTGGGATAGGTACGATTCCACATACATGCAAGCCAGGTATGGCTGCACTCGACATACATGGGTTTATTCAAAAGTGAAAGTACTGCTTCCATTGGCTTGCTATTCATTAACATTCAGCCAAAATGCTTTAATAAATGAACAGGGAAAAATATGTTGGCACAACTATGAAAGACAAATTTATCTTTCCTATTACACAGCCTCATAGCCTCGGGACTCTTACGCATTGACTTATACATTGTGTGCATGCTAATACTAGTTACTTGTCAACTCTAGAGTCTAGACTAGTCCGATAAATCCGTCGTCCGTCCGACTAGTCTGATAAATCTGACATGCTGTAGCTTTCTTTTGTTATTCTCTTTTCTTCATTGTTTTCTACTGGCGCTACATGACAGTAGGAATAAAATAAATAAAAATGCAACAGAACGTCAGATTTATCGGACTACTCGAGACAATTGTGTCGCAAGGTGTGTTCTGCACACAAGTTTTCATCGTATCCGGACAGCGAGATTGCTTTGTTTTATGCGCGGAGAGACACGGCCGATGACATGGGCTGGCCTTGCTTGCGATTCATTCGCCGCATGTCCACTGCAACATGTCCGCTGTGCTGGTCACATCACCTCACTAAAATATTTCTGATATCGAGCAGTATGCAAGTCAAATTTACATTATTGAATTACGAATAGGATTTAGTCTAACCAGTTGTTATTGCCAAGTCTTCCTTCGATTTCCTTCCGATCATCATGAACGCCGGGAATTTCATCGCCAGTTTCCTCTGCTTGTCCTGCTTCGGGCTCGAACTGGTAAGGCCGTATTCCATTTCCAGCTGCCTGAACTTCACCTCCCACGACTATGTTATCCGACAATTCTCCATCCAATTCAGACCAAAATCCTTAATTTCTCTCGCACTCACTGTCGCTACAAGACAAATCAAAGTCCATGTCATCCATTATTCAAAACCAAATGTTTGATTTTTTTAAAGCAGAAATTAACGAAGCGTTTGAGTCGACCAATTGAATGTGGAAACGCACAGAAAGCCAATACAACCACCTGGACCACCAACCCGAGTAATTTACGTGCAGCCTTTGTTGTTCTGGAGATGATGTCATGTGGGTTACGCCTCTTTCATTGGATTTCGGCAGAATTTTTAGGGGCGTTCCCAAAGAGGTTTGTTTTTTTAATTTTACATTTTACAGAACGAGTATTGTGAAAAAAACATTGTCAGATCAGAAATCACGATGAAAAACTCCTATAGGACATCTATATATATATATATATATATATATATATATATATATATATATATATATATATATATATATATATATTGTTACGTTTGAGGGGGGGTATGCATTCAAAGGGTAATTAGGATGTTAAATTAGGTATGCCATGCTGTTCGAGTTTACCAGGATCTTGATGTAATAAGTAGCAATTCAGTGGTGATAAGTTGTCTAGTAAATGTCCATTTCTTCAAGGGGGAAATGATAATTGTCACGTAATTAGATAGGGACACGGGATAGGGTAAGTGTGTCTGCGTAAACCCCTTTTAGTAGCCCCTGGAGGCCTGCCGTGACGTCACAGGACAGTGCTGCGGATGGCTCCGCCCCGTGATCACGATTGGCGGAAGGCGACAGCGCAGGGCCAATAAAACGGCTCGATTGGAAGTGACGAGGACGGGAGGATAAAAAGGTTCTGTTCGGGGTCGAAAAGGCAGAGGAAGAAGATCGGGACAGAAAGACTGTTTTGGTGGAGGCTGTTGTGCTGGGAGCGTGCTTGTTGTTGCGCTGATTCGGCCCTGGTTTGATTGTGTCTTGGAGCCTTGCTGAGCCTCGTGCCTCACCTTGGTTGGCTCTGGGGTTCTGCTGGCTCGGAGTACGGGGTCGAACGGCGGGCGGACCTGCCTCCCTCCCCTGCTCGCAATTTGGCGCCAGAACTGGTTCCCTGGCGGCTGTGAGCGGACTTGGGCCAAGACCAGGAGGTCGACAGCACCACGGTTTCTCCTGCCCCTGACGAGATCAAGGCCAGCTCGTCCGACGCCAATCCAGGGACTGTTGCGTCCACACCATGGTCCAGCCTGACCACCAGGAATAGCTACGTTTTGTGTGTGTGTGTGTGTGTGTGTGTGTGTGTGTGTGTGTGTGTGTGTGTGTGTGTGTGTGTGTGTGTGTGTGTGTGTGTGTGCGTGTGTGTACCTGGCACCTTAGAGGGTTTGAGATTTGTATATTCATTGGAATTGTCTGTGTTTTCCCCACGCCCGATCCCACACCATCCCGTCGAATCTCCCCGGATCCCTCTTCTTGCCGAGTCTTGTTATTTCTGGTTAGAGGAATAAACGTTATCAACTCAGTGAAAAGCGACTCGTGCCACCTTCCTCGTCCCGTTTGCGGTAGAGCGATTAGAACCGCCATCTTTGGGTTATAAATAAATAAACCGCCTCCATCGTTTCGGCTCATTCTACGTTGGCGGGACTGTTCAAGTCCCGTGGACGTCACAATATATAGGACATATATATGCAATTTCAGTACTTTTGAGTGTCATGGGACCTTTAAATTCAATTCAAATGGAAGACCAAATAGGTACACAGTCCTGAATTGGAGTAATCAGAAGGAACCCAAACAAGCAAAAAGCAAAGATAAAATCATTAGGAGGAACCTGGATAGGATTCACGTTTCAACTACTACTCCTCTACCCTCAAACCCATCCAAGCACAGCCAGGTGAGCCTTATTCAAAAAAAAAAAAACTCGGATCAAGAAATTATACAATTCTGGCTGTCAGACCATGTGTCCAATCAAGTTGAAATGTAAAACATGTATTCCCCATCACTACAAGATCACAATGGTGAAGTTTCACGTTGATTGATTAAGTGGTAACAGAGAAAACATTATTTTATGTTTTTCTTAAATCCAATATGGCTACCAAACCATGTGACATCAATTATTCCTTAACAACCCTGCACACGCATGCCTTGGGGAACATTTGTGTGAAGTTTCATCTCAATCTGTCCAGCCGTTGTGAAGATTTTTATGTTTTCGGGTAAATCCAATATGGCTGCTGCACGCCACGTGACCTATGACGTCATAATTATGATTAAAACATTCTGCATGCATAGTCGCAGCAATGGTGAAAATTTCGTCTCAATCCGACAAACGGTTGTGGAGAAAAACATGAAAGTTCTGTGCGGACAAACAGACAGACGGACAAACAAACGTACCCAAATGCAATACCCTCTCCTTCAGCGAGGGTAATTAAATGCAAAGGCTGGCTACTTTTTCAATATTTTAATTAAAAAATAATGTGCTGTTTCTATTCTAATCAGCATATTCTTTGTTTTCACTTGCCATTTATATCCTTAGCATTGTTTACAGTAAACCCATTCAGAATGTGCGTGTTAGTTGTTTTCCACTTCAAAAAGGTACTTGGACACGAGACGAGGCAGCAGCATGGAAAAGTGGAAGACAACTTTCACCTGACTTGAGAAACATAAATTACAAATAAAAGGTAACATCATTTCAGTTTAAAGCAAAGCCGTCGATTTAACCAGGTTTTAAAACCCTCAGCTTCCTGGTCTTGCGAGTAATGCACAAAGCCATCTCTCGGACAAGCAGAACATCAACACACACACACAGGAATCTCCATCTTGTTAAGTAATCGAAAGCATAAGCGCAGCATAGGTGTGTAGGTTCAGATACAGTGTTCTCTCGTTAAGACAAATACGCTTAACGAATGGGTTTATGAACAACTAAGAGAAATTTGAGAATCATTCCACAAAAGACTACTTCTCTTTTCCCAATCCAAGCTTCTTTTATACCGTCGCCTCACCCGATCAGGTTATCCCCTCGAGACTAAGTCTTGAATCCGTTCACATTAGGTCTGAACACAGCAACTTAGGTTAAATAAATAAATGAGTTACCTTACAAGAAACGTTCTTCACAGGAGGAGACCTTTCGGTCCATCAAAAGCTGCACTAGTATTGCCAACTTGTGCTTGGCATGTGTACAGTTCGTCTTGGCATCGGCACTCGTTTGAAGCGCATGATTGACGTTTTGAAAAATGAGGTAGAAAGATGTGTATTTTGAAGACATCAGTCATTCATACTGCTGATGGTTGTGAGAAGAAGTGGTAAATCTATCAAGCATGGAACAGTCCAGGAAAGCGTGATTCCTCGCAACGTGGTACCTTCCCTCATTGCGGTAGAGAGAACATGCCCAGATCTGGTGTTATTGTGTAGGACATATAAAAGCTGCAAATATATATACATCGGTGGTGGATGTTTCTTCCTTCAATCGAAACGCAGTAGTTCCATAGATGTTCAAGCCGTAAGCGGTTTGTCAACTTTCCATACGAGCATCAGCGGTACGTCGGTTCTCCTTGATCGACGGAGACCATGGTCATGCTCATGAGCATTCAATTTAAAGTACTGAAAATGTAAAATACTTGAAACAAAGATGAGGTGAACAAAGTTTAGTGGGTGTGTGTCCTTGTCCTGCATACATTACATGTAGCAGATGTAAAAGTTCCTCCATGAGCGTTAAGCAAATTAAGATTTTTTTTTTCAAAAAAATTAATGCGGCGCAAGATCAGTTCAGTTGCTTTGAAACTGTTGAGTATTCATCAAGGCAAATAGTCCACAAAATAAATAATTTCATCTTAATGAGAGTCAACAGTACTGTCGCAACAGTGCGCGCACAGTTTCCGATACCGTCTATCCACTTCTGGTTACATTTTGTGGTTTCACCGAATAATCAAAGCAAGTACTCACCAATGATATCAACCGAACACAAATAAAATACGGTGACAAGGCCCATGTGTTGGTCGAACAACATCGCTACGTTTTGATTAACTTGAGATTCAATTTTTTGTTTTTAAGTGACGTAGTTCCTTCATGTCCACTCCTTGGACAAATTACACTGAACAACAAAAAATTTTTACTGGAGATGTGTAAAGTGATTTAGACTAATTTGGGTACGCTGATTTCAAAAATCATAACCGTTTTGCTGTATCACGTCAGGATTTTCAGTAACAGAAATATTCCCATTGCCTAGAAGTCAGGATTTCAATGAAATTTACAAAAATTCATTTATTCATTTATTTCATCATGAATGCTTCAAAATTATAGAAATTACAGAAAAACTCCACTAGAATGTAATTAAAAATGCTTTAGGCATTTGGCTTTGCGTTTGTGCTGCTCTGTGTCAGTTTCACGATGCAGGAACCAGCAGAAATCGCCCATCATGTTCGGGTTGTGCCGCCCTTGGTAACGCGTCTCCATGAGTGAAATCTCTTGGTGGAATCGCTCGCCGTGCTCGTCCGAGACTGCTCCCAAGTTGTCAGGGAAGAAGTTCAGGTGCTGGTGTAGGAAATGGATTTTCAGGGACATCTTGGAGCCAAGTTTCCTGAAGGACTCCAGCAGCTGCTGCACTATTTCTTCATAGTTGTCCGCGCGCTCGTTCCCCAAGAAGTTGTCCGTCACAGCTTTGAAGCTCCTCCACGCTGCCAGCTCTTTGGGGTTTAGAGTTGTCGGAAAAGTTTCGTCCTTCATAATCTGTCGGATTTGCGGTCCAACAAAGACACCAGCCTTGATCTTGGCCTCCGACAAGGTGTTGCCAAACTTTTCCTTGAGGTATAAAAACCCACGCCCATTCAGATCCATTGCCCGTACAAAACTTTTCATCAAGCCGAGCTTTATGTGGAGTGGTGGAAGGAAAACCTTGGCTGGGTCGACAAGGGCGACATGCTTCACGTTGTGTCGACCAGGTACATGCTCTTTTCGCTCTTCCCAATCTTTCTTCGTCCAGTGATTCTTGTCGTCTCTGCTATCCCAGAGACAAAGGAAGCACATGCATTTCGTGTAGCCTGACTGCAGCCCTAACAACAGCGCCACCACTTTCAAGTCTCCGCAGATGTGCCAGTTGAAGTCATTGTGCTTGATGGAATCAAGCAGCTGCCGCATAGTCTCATAGGTCTCTGTCATGCCGAACGCGTGAGCCAGTGGGACTGATGGTTTCTCGTTGCCATTGTGGAGCAAAACAGCCTTCAAGCTGTTCTTCCCCGAGTCGATGAAGAGGCGCCAGTCTGCAGGATCGTGATCACACCCAAGTTCTTTCAACAGACCGTTGATGTCACTGCAGAATGTCATCGTGTCTTCCATCTCAAAGAACTCAGCCATGTCTCTGTGACGTGCTCTGAACAAGGATATCTTGGTGTTAGGTTCAAGTAGATTCCACTGCTGCAGCCTTGATCCAAGCAGCTCTGCCTTCGCCTTTGACAGCGAGAGATCTCTTACAAGATCATTTAAGTCTCCCTGGTTCAGAAGGTGTGATTCTTGAGTGTCGGGTTCAAAAGGTTCATCATCACCATCCTCTTCACCACTGCTTACAGCTATGTTCTGATCAGCTGGAGGTGTTGGAACGGGGTTCTCGTCATCATGAGGCACAGGTTTACGAGCAGAGACGCAGTCAGCGTACTTGATGTGACCTTTATTCTTCTTGTTGAAGCCGGCGATGCTTGTGCAGCAGAAATAACAATCATCATGATGATTCTGCGGCTCACGCCATATCATGGGCACCGCAAATGGCATGCTCGCGCGCTTGCCCACCAACCACTGAGTCAAGGTTGTGTGACAGCTTGTGCAGCAGATGTGTGGTGCCAAGCTCTGTTCTTGGTCCCCCACCTTACACCCGAAGTAGTGAAAGTAGGCGGCCTTCATTTTCACTGCTGTAGATATACTTCGCTGTTGATCTTTTTTGGTATACCGACCACAGACATAACAGAAGTTGTCAGGATGATTGGTACAGGAACGCCTACTCATCTTTATCTGAAAGAAAGAAATATAACACAAGTTAACAACAATTGTACGAAATAGACATGTTAAAGACATATGTAAATTTCATTGAAATCCTGACTTCTAGGCAATGGGAATATTTCTGTTCCTGAAAATCCTGACGTGATACAGCAAAACGGTTATGATTTTTGAAATCAGCGTACCCAAATTAGTCTTAATCACTTTACACATCTCCAGTAAAAAAAAAATTTTTGAAATTTGTTGTTCAGTGTTATACGTAATGGCTAAACTCGTTTGCTCTTGCTTGATAATAAAAGGCATCGCAGCAGCGATTGCTGAAGGACGATGTATCATCAAGCATAGATTATGCACGCAATGCAAAATCTACAATTAAGTTCTTTAATTATTTTTCCTCACATTGTCAATGTCCACACAATTTGATTCTCAATGATTGGTTAGAAAAAGAAAAAGTGGTGACCACGTTTAAGCACAAGCCGTTTGACTGTACCTCTCGTAACTAAGTATATGCTACACTTCTGGAAAGTCTGTAGAAAAGGCCACATACTGGCTATACATGGATGTCAAGAAAACCATCAAATGCAAAAGTCAAAAAATCACACTCCTACAAACAAAGTGCAAAGAACAATTAATATGGTCACATGAAAAGTATTTAAATAACTCATTGTATTCAATGAGCAGTGAAATGCAGGCAGGTCTGAATGCACATCTTCATTGTGACTCTTGACTGCCGAGGAATGATAAAGCATTTCCACGACGCTTCACAAGTTTCCGCTTCATCTTATCGATTTCGACAGTTGGTTGAACCCGATTCCGGCCTATCCTACCATCGGCACCTTGTGTGGGAGTTCAATGCTGCGGCAATCACTGGTCAATCCCTGGCTTGTTACAGGACTGACTTTCTGGCCACTTCGTGAAGCACAGCCCAGGAGGAATGAATATGCGTACTTTATACCGGAATCGTCTGCAACAAAACGCCATTTCTATGCAGCACCTGCTGGTATGAACAATGTCTCAGTAAGCACTGTATGGCACAGCACATTGCTTGGATTGGTTTCCAAACAAAACAAAAAAATTCCAGAGGTTAACAGGCAATTGAAGCAGTAAAGCAGTCTTCCCACATAGGCCACGACAGTTTCACATATGCTCCCCTCCACCTTTCCTTGAAACATTTCCGATATTAATTTATTGTGCATGTTAAATTCTTCTGTGCACAACATCAACCGTATGTGCGAGTTATGTGCTCAATGGAGTTAACGTTTGCAGCACAAAAGCTGGTCTCAATCCTGGCATTTGTCTGTGAGCACATTGGATGCCACCTTATAAGCAAGAACCAGCACCAGTCCTCGTGGATATGTGCTCATCATGGTCTCGGTCCATATACAGTCTTTGGTGCACTTGGAAACTTGTGGACTTAACAGCAGGGATCAATGTGAAGTCATTGAGGTACATCCCATTGTAGAGTCGATAGATTTCTCCTTTGTGTATTGACTACTATGCAAAACAGAAAAAGGGTGAGGTACCATTTGGGTGATTGGCTCAAATCATTCAATTGAGCTTGGTTGCTTGGCAATGGCCAATCACGTTTATGCAGTATATAAGGCTTGTGAAAAGAGGTTGCAGTTACATTTTATAAGGAATAAGAATATTTGGGAAACTAGGCAACATAATACAGTATATTGGATTTGAACATGAAGTCAAAGGATCATGAGGCAAGTTCAAAAGGGAATACCAAACAACTCATTCACCCAACCCCAACCCAAGCATGGCAAACCACTTTGACAAACTCACAGGGCTTTACAAACCAGGTTCGTGTTATATTATCTTGAGTTCCAAAAATAACAGGCACTCCCTCATCCATCCCTAACTCACATTCATTTTCCTTGGCCCACAATTCCCTCCCAGTTGCTTAATCAGCTGGGTGTTCTGGACATGATCGATTGATCTCAAACCAAGAGTCGATGCATCTGCAAAAGAGGACATACATCATGCAACATTTATTCTGTCACCACCCGACCAGTATCTGGTGACTAACACTGCCTCAGGCACAAAGAGCAATTCCAGACCCTGGTGCACCTTGTTTTAGACCCACCAAAGCAGCAGGAACTCTCACGTAATGTTAATGCCAATGACAAGCCATAGAAAAGCACACGGCCATCATCGCATCTCTATCAATTGCACCTCTTATGATAAACGCAGAGGCAGGGCAGACGAGCGATGGCTTCCCCTTGCTTGAGCTCCTCGAGGCATATGGAGCACTCACCACTGTCTTTCCTGAGCACGTCATCTGCAAGAAGAACTCGGTGTCAGATGCTTCGACAAAAAAACCCCCAAAACATCAGCCTTGAAAAGGACCAGAAGCCAACATCTTGCTCTTTGGCTTCTGAGAATGGAACTCATAACAAACAGGCCAAACTTGCTCATCACTGGTAGTTAATCACTACATTGAGAATGTGTGCTTCTGAAATGGAAGGTCCCAAGTCTTTAAATTTCATTCCTTAATGCTTCTTGCCATTTTCTCTGATACACTTAATCTGCACTGTCCTGTCTTGCAATTTCTGTCTCGTACACTGGGCTAACGTCATCTCCAATAAAACTTTTCTGCAATGTATACACAAACCTGAAACAATCTATCATCCTCTGTTTTCATTCATGGAGAACAAAGTGCTTGGAAATTTTTTTTTTTAAGATTATCCTATCATCAGTCAGGGCGAGGCAACGTGCGTGCTGTCCCTCGGATGGATGTTAAACGGGAATCCCGTCTGCCGGCATTAGTTGGTGGATGGTAAAGATACCACGGTGTCTTTCCTGAAGAGTATTCGAACTATGACCAACATCATGGCCAAATTCCTGCCCTGACTTCCTATGTTGGAGTGACGACACATCCAGGATTGTAACCATCACCATAGAAACTGCTTCAGCAGCACTGTCACTCTGTATAGAGCATGGTACAAGAATAGAATATCATCGGTGGTGCTGCATGGCATCTTGTTTTAAAAACACCACGGAGTAGTTAGTACTCGTCTTTCTGGTGAAGACTAGTGTCGATTGATCTGCGTCGGACAGGTAGAACAATGGATGGCATCTATGGTATAAAAGGAGCTGTGTCTTTGTTTATCGTGCTATAACCTGAGAAAGGGTTAACAGATTTCAATGAAACCAACAACGGTAGAATCAGGGAACTCCCAGGAGGGTTTTTGACACAAAAAAGAGGAGGGTTTGTGTATGGGTACATGTGGTGAAACTGCAAACACCAACTTGCGACGCTGGTTATCCCCACACAGAGGGCAGGATCTCCCCAGGAATCCTTTTTTGTTCTTGCCCCCATAGATTAGCCATTGCAGCAAGGATTCGTATTCCTGTCAGCGAAGCGACTGGTCTTGTATGCTAGTAGACAAAAAGAGGATGAATTCCAGAAACATCAGCTTCGCCTTACTTCCCACGGTGGTTAACATACGATACCTCAATCAACATCCTGTTCCATCCATTGGGTCCACACTCTGTGTAGAGCGTTAGTGCTGCCTAAGCAGTCTCTTGGCTATTGGGCACAATCCTGGATGGGTCGCCACTCCGACACAGTATACCAGCATGCTGACACTCATTTTGCCGACCTCGGAAGGATGACAGGCAGAGTCAACCCCACCTGGTATTAATTCAACAGATGTGCGGGATTTGAACTCAGGACCCTAGGATGCCAAGCCCTCCACCCTAACCATTAAGCCAACACCAGGCATAGCATACTATTGATTTCATCCTATGAACAAGGACTAGTGTTGAAAAGTAATGCCTTCGATTCTTTTTCTCCAAACCAGGTAAGGATATTCAAATGTAACAAAGTGCAGTCCACACATTCGTTCTTCCTGTCATTTTGTGCGAAGTTTTGTGATTCTGACACTAAATGTCTCAGTGCTACCTTAGTCAAGATGGCAGAGGGCAGCGCTGAAACGTGAAGCACAGAGATGAGAGTTGGGATGACTGGAGATGAGAGTTGGGTGCACCATTATGATCCTGAAAGTAAGAGTTGGTCAATGGAGAACCGCCACAAGGGATCACCAGCCCCGACTTGACTCCGTCAGATTTTCATCTGTTCCCCAAACTTAAGGAACACCTTAATGGAGAACATTTTTCTTCCGACGATGATGTCATGGCTGCCGTGAAGTAAGTCAGCAGGATGCAAAGCTCGATCGTGATGGGATAACAAAACTAGTTTGACGTTGGCAGAAATGTGTCGACCGCAATGGTGATTATGTTGATAAATAAATATGCACCATAGTCGAATAAAGATTCATGTTAGTATCTGACCGTTTCATTTGAATATCTTTACCCGTTTTGGAGAAAAAAGAAGAGGCATTACTTTTCAACACGCCTGCATACCACCTAGTACAACTTGCAAAACACACACTTACTCCATGCTGGTCTTTCTACAAAATTCTGCATGTTTGGTGTGCATCGATGTTCGCACAAAAGCCATTTGAGGGGTGGTGGATGATCCGATCTGCATGGAGGAAGACCATTTTAAAAAGTGTGATTTTTCACCATGGGGAAAACTCCAATACATCTTCACTTGTCAGTACTACAACTGTCAAAACTGGTGCGTATATTGTTCAAAGGCAAATATAATACTGAAAAAAATTACCCCCGTGTGGGGGTGACGGTCATTTCTGTAATGTTTTTTTACTATCATAATCGATGAACCGTTGCCAGATATCTCCTAAAATGACAGACGAGATAGGTTTTGAAAATGGCGCCTTTCACAACTTTCGTGACCTCGTGACCTCGACCCTGCCTGACCTCGAATCCGGGAAAAAATATGTCGTTGGGTATCACTCATCGACCTCTACCCACATACCAAATTTCATCAAGATCGGAAGTAAAAAGTTTTCTTTGTACCGGGAGGTGTTTTTGACCATCTTCCAAGTTACGTGGCGGCCAAACGGGACGGAAATTCAAAAATCTGTCCGGTTAGAAACAAGGTAATCTTTTTTTTACTATCATAATCAATAAACAGTTGCCGAATATCTTGTAGAATGGCAGACGAGATAGGTTTTGAAAATGGCGATTTTTATAACTTATGTGACCTCGTGACCTTGACCCTGACCTTGAACCTGGACAAAAGTTATATCGTTGTGCAACACTCATCGACCTCTACCCACATACTAAGTTTCATCAAGATCGGAAAGAAAAATTGTTGACGGACGGACGGACGGACAGACATTTGGTTCGGCTTTATTAGGTCATCTCTACTGAGATGACCTAATAACGTTTTGTTTAATAATATTTGATTTTACAAAGTCTTTCATTTTTGTTTTTCTTTTATTATTTATTTGGTTATTTATTTATTATTTATTTATGGCTTGCATTTTTCTAGATTGAGCAAATTATGTTCTGTTACACAGCGTTGTGGCTCTGAATATGCGATATGCACCTCACCATCAGCTATAACCTGTCCTTGGAAGTTGGAAGATGCTACCTCCTCCAATGCAAGCCCTTACTCAGTATATTATGGCAAACAAGGCCTTCATCCAAATTGGCCACAAATAACGTCCCTACGATAGGCTGATGCTGTTGCTTCCTTCCCATCATTGCCACTATGAGGCTGCAGAGTTTTAGGCCCTACCCTGTTGTTGGCACTTCAAGACAGGAGGCAGACTGTCGACGTCTGCTTATTGTTTACTGCAGGAACGTTGGTGGCCTTGCAATCTTTCCTTGCTCTTTTCTGGTGATTGCTTCTCCCACCCTTTGGCCTCTTTGTCTCCCTCCCCCCCCAACCAAGTCACATACATTTAACCGGAAAAAATATTACCATGTTACCCTCTCCAAGTCAAAAATTTCATTCTCACCACATTAATTTCTTCTCCTTTTCTCTTGTGTGGAGCTGTCCTCCAAGTCTGCCGTCCCTCTGTCCCAAGTCTGCTGTATGGCTTTGGCTCTACCCACGAATATCCTATGTTCCTTTCATCTGAAACTCCTCTACTAATGCTGTGATGCATCCATGCATATGTTTCCCCTTAGCCCCACTTTATGTTTGTAGATCTTTTGTACTACATTGTTCTGCTCTTTCAAGAACCTGATTAAATATAAAAACACCCTTCCCATAAGAATGTTCCCAAAGCTTTACAATCATCATTGCCATTACTTACCATTGTAGGTTATCCTGGGTTTGGAAATACACATGGCAATATGAGTTTCCATGTCATCCGCAGTAAATGGTTTGGAGCATATGGGGCATTTGAAGCCTGTGAAGTGAGGTCAGGGAGGATATTTCCAGAGAAGCATAGCAGAATTCCGATTAGTCATTACATCATGCTTTGAGCAGCAATAAAGGATGATCATAATGCATGAGAAATAGCTGAGATTTACAATATTGTTGAGAAAGTCCTGTACGAAATCAACCGAGTCCCCCTCCCTCGACAATACTTCATTTGTGAAAGAACAAAAACAAAACAACGTAAACAACAAACTCATCTGATTACATCAGTTTCATTTTGTTCCTGACAATAGTTAGTCATTTCTCACTTCCATGTACATCGAGGTGGATGGAGGAAGGACCCGAAAGAAAGTTTCCAAGAGCTTAGCATGAGCTATCCCAAACAACAAACAGGTGCAACAACAAATCATCTGCTGTCTGCTAGTCTATTCAATGATGAATGAAGGTTTCCCAGAATCACGAGCAATCGGTTCAGATGGGAACACAAAACAGACTAACTGAAACGCTAAATATTTTCCTGATGGTTTTATTGTGTGATGTCCAAAATGCATTCTAGCTTGTTTGAAAGTGTTCTGATTTGAAGACCTTAACCGTATGAAATAAATGAATTGAAAAACGAAACATGTGGTGGCAAGGTAAAACTTTAGCAAAATTTGTTGGGGCATTTTTGGACACCAACTAAATTCTAAACGATAATATTGACGAAATAAAAAAAAGGAAAAGAGGATTTGTTCTCGAAAACAACCTGCGGAAAATGAAAAAGGAAAGCTTTAGTTTATCAGAAAAGAGCGAAATTCAATGGGGTGGAAAGAGTACAGTCGTTACACCTGGAAAAATGCCAGTCACTTCTATAGGCAGATGTGACTGGCAACATTGTACGTCGGCCTTCGGCAACAAATGACGAGAGCAAAGTCGATGTTGCGCCATCGCAAACTCCCATGCTTCCCACCTAAAGCAAAGTTCAAAGATGGCAGAAAGTTTCACCAGGAATGACCCAACATCAAATTTGGCCATGAACCGGAAGACAAATCCAAAAAAATCGTTACATATTTCATGCGTGCCCCAATGTTGATTGCATGTACAAAGTTTCATTCAAAATGTTTCAAAATGTGTCCATAATTGTATTATTATTACTAGTACGTGCCCGGCCGTACGTGTAATAAAAAAAAAAAAAAACTTTCAGACCGCGTGCCAGAAAACCACAAAGGCCGTTTCTTCGCTCTCGCGTGCCCATACGTGTGTGGCTGTACGTGCGCGGCCATACATGCAAACTAAAAAAAAGCTTTCAAACAACCACACAGGCCGTTCCTTCGCTCTCGTAAGCGACGACTGGATTGGGGCATTGTGTTTATCTATAAATGCGCATAAGAAATCGAGAAATTATTAGAATACAGTAAGTCATCACTATCCGGAAGTGGTGCGTGCCCGTACGGAATGTTCACGTATGCATTCCACGAATTATCGCTTGCATTGAAGTAACAACTGCTGTGATACTTACATACACAGAGTTCATAAAAATCAAGTTTACCTCCCTGCCTTTGCTTGCCTTGACATTCGCTGCCATTGACCATTACCACTACTATGCCACAGTAACTAATTGGCGTCCTTTCCCCATCGGCCACGCCTACGCAGCAACGTGTCTTGTCATTGGTTTGGTAAATAAATGGCTGCAGCAACGTGTCTTGTTATTGGTTTGGTAAATAAATGGCCATAACTTGGGAAGCACTTGTCCGATTAATGTCAAACCTTGAAAAGGCACACTCAGGTCCCCAGCAATATACTTGGCAAGTTTCAATTAGATCGGACCCAGTGGTTGTCGAGAAACAGCGGTCACAGACACACATATTGCTGGAATTATAGATAGATGATTTTTTTTGGTATTTGCCGTTTGACACCACTCCAAGAGGTGGGGCCAAAATAATATGACTCTTGAACCTTCGTGACATGTGGTGATCATACCTACCAAGTTTGGTGAATTTCTGCACAACCGTTTAGGAGGACATGGCATGACGGACGGACAGATGGATGAAGACAGACAGACCAGGCAGGGAGACAGGAGCCGATTACAATAACCTCCTGTTTTTCAAATAGCATGGGGATAATAAATAAACAAATACCTGCCTTTATTTATCAATTCAAAAGGCAGTCAAGAAGTCCAACAATTGTGGATTACATTGTGTCTAAATGACGATATTATGCTTGAATTTAATCATGACATGTTCAACCATACATTCAACTATTTTAACCATGAAAAAAAAAATTTTAATTAAAAAAACAAAACGCTCACCTTAATTCATTAACTCCCAAGGTTATAATATCGAGGAAAATTAAATAGCACAAATAGACCATGACATTACACATCACTGTTTGCATCGATTCCTGATCAATATTGTTTGTTTAATCATCCATAAAGACTTTTTCTGCGACTGCATAAGTCTACTTCCGAGGGTTCAATTTACACATGCATGATGTACATATTAACCTGCAAAGAAAATGTTTTGTACTGTACTATACAGTGCCTTCAGAAAGTATTCACACCCCTCGACTTATTCACATTTTGTCGTGTTACAGCCTGAATGTAAAATGGATTAAATTCAGGGTTATTTGTCACTGATCTACACATAATACCCCATAATGTCAAAGTGAAAACATGCTCTTAGAAAATTTTACAAATTTATTTAACATGAAATGCAGAAATATCTAATTTACATCAGTATTCAGCCCCCTGAGTCAATAATTTGTAGAAGGGCCTTTGGCAGTGATTACAGCTTCGAGTCTTTTGGGGTACGTCTGTATCAACTTTGCATATCTGGATTTGGGGATTTTCTCCCATTCTTCCTTGCAGATTTTCTCAATCTCTGTCAAGTTTGATGGGGAGCGTCGGTGAACAGCAATCTTCAAGTCTTTCCACATATTCTGAATGGGATTAAAGTCTGGGTTTTGGCTGGGCCACTCAAGCACTTTCATGTTCTTGTTCTGAAGCCATTCCAGTGTTACTTTGGCTGCATGCTTGGGGTTATTGTCCTGTTGGAGCGTAAATATTCGCTGCAGTCTTACGACTTTTACACTGTGAAGCAGGTTCTCCTCAAGGATTTGCCTGTATTTGGCTCCATTCATTGTTCCCTCTATCCTTACAAGTCTCCCAGTCCCTGCCGCTGAAAAGCATCCCCATAGCATGATGCTGTCACCACCATGCTTTACGGTCGGGATGGCGTTAGATAAATGATGAGCTGTGCTCGGTTTCAGCGAGACGTAGTGCTTTGCAATCAGGCCAAAGAGTTCAATTTTCATCTCATCAGACCACAGAATCTTTTGCCTCATGCTCTCAGTCTTTCATGTGGCTTTTTGCAAAGTCCAGGCATGCTGTCATGTGCCTTTTTCTCAGGAGTGGCTTCCGTCTGGCCACTCTCCCATTAAGCCTCGATTTGTGAAGTTTTACAGTGATCGTTGTCCTTCTGGCAGGTTTTCCCACCTCGGCCATGTAACTCTGTAGTTCTGTCAGAGTGGTCATTGGGTTCTTGGTCACCTCCCTAATCAAGGTCCTTCTTGCCCGGTTGCTCAGTTTGGTCAGACGGCCAGCTCTAGGAAGAGTCTGGGTAGTTCCATATTCTTTCCATTTCCTGATAATGTGTGCTCACTCACTGTGCTCTTGGGAACTTCCAATACTCTAGAAATTGTTTTACACCCTTCCCCAGGTCTATGCCTCCTCACAATTCTATCTCAGAGTTCTTCGAACAGTTCTTTGGACTTCATGGAAGAGTTTCTGCTCTGACATGCACCGTCACCTGTGGAACCTTATAGAGAAAGGTGTGTTTCTTTCTAAATCATGTCCAATCATTTGAATTGGCCACAGGTGGACTCCAATCAAGTTATAGAGACATCGCAAGGATGACCAAAGGAACTTCGCTGCATCTGAGCTGAATTTGGGGAGTCATAGCAAAGGGGTTGAATACTTATTGACATATGCCATTTCAGCTTTTCATTTTTAATTAATTTGTTAAAATTTCGAAAAACACGTTTTTACTTTGCCATTATGGGGTATTTGTGTTGATTGGTGACAAAAGTCAAGGGGTGTGAATACTTTCTGAAGGCACTGTAGATAATGTACTACCTTTTCATGCCTTTCTAATAGTGGTTTGATTTGGGGAGGGGGGGTGTTTAATGTTTGAAGGCTCCAGTCACAGACTATATCATTCATCGACCAGTCCTTAAATGAACCAAAAAAAAAAAAAGAAGTGAAGAGAAGGAAAAATAATCTAAGAGTGTTTGAGGAACTGGAAAACGTCTTTTGTAAACGGGCCAGATATAACTGTTCGGAAAGACATGAGAAAATAAAGAATTCCGCAGTGCAGCGGTGAAGGGAAGGAAACAAACATCATAATTGCCCACCCTTGAGTTGCCAATGGCCACACAATAATCATGTGACGTCGTGGCTTCCCGAGTATTTTGTGGTCTCACTAATGGCGGAGGTATTCAGGCAGCCAGTTTTTGGGAGCAGAAAACGAAGTAATATCTACAGAAAAAGGAAAGAGAGCCAACATTATGGCGTAATTCAAGCAAGTTGAGTTTTGAGGTCAGATCGGGAGAGTTGATAAGTCAGAACGCAATCGACTTGACTCTATGAAGTAAATATGTAGAGCTCGACCCTCCCCAAATGTGAGAGCAGTACTCGTTACAAGGATGAATCAATCCTTTATATAATTAATCGGAGCAATTGTTCAGATGAGAATAATCTTCGACGTCTGAACAGGACTCCTATTTTCTTGGAGGCAGACAATTTGTACAATGTGATGTTTCCAAGATAGATTTCATGTTGTAGAAATACCAAAGTAAGTTTGCTGTATCGGGTGGTAGAATTGTAGAGCCTTCAAAGGAGATGGAAGAATTGAGAAGAGTTTTAGACAAAGAAATTGAGTTTTAGGAGTATTAAACTTCAATTGATTACATTTGCTGCACTGACAAATCCTGTCTGAATCCGAACTTATAGAGGCAGTCGTGATAAAATGAGATGTAGATCAAGCAAGAGAAGATGCAGCAGATGTGAAAAATGTAGAGGAATGCAATGTTGAGTCCTCAGTATACGAATGCATTTGGTTATTTAAAGAAGAAAGATCATTGATAAAATGAAGGAGTGTGGGAGACAGGTAATGGAACTTCTACATATAGTAGCAGTACTGTGCAAAAGTTTGAGTTGTTCAATGCGATTCATACTTTACGGTAAATTCATCGTATTATCAATGATAATAATCGTATACATTTTTATTTGCCATCACTCTTACCCATGCTTCCTGTATATTACTGAATATCATATTGTGCAAGGTATCCTGTTGAACAGTCTACAGTTTTGGAAGGTGAATTGGGTTCCTCTAGTTCTTCTCTGTTTCCAGGTAATCCCATATGGCCTCAATGGCACTCATGTCTGGAATCTGGAGTGGCCATTCTAACACTTGGAGCACACGAGCTGTAACCTTGTTCTAAAAATAAAGTTTTACTCTGAAGGAAGTGTGTTTTGGATCATTTATCTTGTTGGAAAATTAATCATCCGATTAAACGATTTCCACGAGGAACGGCATGGTGCTGCAGTATCTGCTTGTACTTCTCTATTGTTAGCATCCCATTGATTTTAAAGCAAATGTTGGGATACAACACCAGTCACACAGCCTCCGCCGTCAGGTCAGGTATGGAAGCATGCGCCGGAATAGCACGTTGCTGCGTCCACTTTCCGCTGGTACTCCAGGGGCCACCTTCTGGCCATCCCACAGGCAGATGCCTGGCCCATCTCCATCTCCTTGAGATGCTGATCAACCTGCTGCAACGAGGTACGTGGTCGACCCATTGGCCTCCTCCACTCACGAGACTCCCTCGCTGAGAGAATCTGGTGAGCAGAATCAGCATCAGGAAAATGAGCCACATGTCCATACAGCCGCAGCTGATGCTCATGGACTATGCAGGTAACAAATCTCATTTGAATCTCTCTCAGTAACCGCTCGTTGGACAGAACAACTGACCAACGATAGCCAAGGATTCTCCGAAGAAACCTGGCACCAAAATAATTAAGTCTCCATCTTAGATTCCTGGTTAAAGTCCAAGTCTCACATCCGTACAGCAAGACGGGAAGTACCATGGATCTAAAGACTCAGACTTTCGTCATCCTGCACAGTTAGCGACAGCATCACACCCCATGATCCAGTGAATCTATGACTCTCCAGGCCAGAACCAGACAGCCATTGACATCTGGTTCACAGCCAGCAGAGACATGAATATCACTACCAAAGTAAGTGAATCTCTCCCTAACCTCAACATGCTCACCACAAACAGGTACGGACAAGATGGCAGCATCCAAGATGACATTCAAAGTCTGGATCTTTGTTTTGACCCAGGAAACATATAATCCCAGCAGCACCAACTCATTCAGCACCTCGAGGGCCCCCCAAAAGGATATTGAGAGTCTCTGCAAAGATGACTGCATAATCTGAGAAATCAAGGTCAGAGATCTTGACATTCCCAAATGATGCACCGCCGCTTGATCTCTCTGACATCCTCCCGAGAATCCAGTCCATACAAGTGCTGAAAAGTGGGGGCCAGTACACACCCCTGACGAACTCCAGTAACAACTGGAAAGAAGTCGAAGATGGTATCACCACATCTCACAACACTCCAAAGAAGACCAAGAATCCTCCTTCGGGCATCCCAATTCACTGAATCAAACAATATGCAGAGATCGACATAGGCTTGAAGCAGCCCCTGCCGAAAGTCTTGTCTGCGTTCAGTGAGGACCCGAAGAGCAGGGATACAGTCAATTGATGACCTCTGGTGTAAAACCTGACTGCTGTGGAAGCTGATGCTCAACCAGATGGTGGCGAACCCGATGAAGAATTATCCGAGCAAAGACCTTACCCGGCACTGAGAGCTCAGCATCAGCCCACAGTAGCTGTTGCAGTCCTAACAATCCGATCACCCTTCCCTTTCCAGAGAGGGACAACAAGGCCCCTCTTTCAGTCAGTTGGGATGATGCCTGTGTTGCAGGCAGAGCACAGAACTGCATGCAACGACACGAGTGCAGCATTTCCACCAGACTTGAGAAGTTCAGCATGAATGCCACAGATCCCTGGACATTTACCCCATTTCATCCGGTGCACCACAGCCTGTGTTTCCACAAACAAAGGTAGATCACAGTTGATTGGAGGATCAGCAAAAGGGATAGTAACACCCCTGACATCCAACTCAACAGCTGGTGGATCAGCCTGGTACAACCGCTCAAAGTAACTGGCCCAGCGGGCCTTCACTTCGGACTCCTCTGTCAAGAGCCAACCATCCTCCGCTCTACCTGCAGTACACCAAGCAAAAATTTACTTGGAAGCAGGATGAGAATCACTTGACCACAGGTGATGCTCTACCCCCTCACAGATTCCTCGCACATAGGCCTCCTTGTCCACCTTTAGTGCACGTCCAGTTTACGCCTCAGCTCCTTGAACAGCTCAGCTCTGCCAATAAGCCTGACCCTACCGTGGTGTCGACCGACCAACACGTGCCTGCGCAACGCACGCCTAAAGGAGCTCACCAACCACGCCAGGGGCACAGAGTCAGGCACGTTACGCTGACATTGCGGCTAGCCCGCCATCGCGCCACAAGGGCACGGGTAAGACCCCTTCGGTCTCGTGGACCTGGCCGCTCACCCAGGTCCCACGTACATTTGGTCCACGGACTTGTCTGCCCCCTTGCCTATGAGGGTGGCTTTTATTTGCTTTTTGTGTAAATGTGTGTGTGGCGCCAGTCTTTTAAGTAAACCTGAATAAGTGCTTGTACATTGCTTTATTCGGTTCTAACTCTGCGTTGTGTTCTTGCTTTGACTGTATACTGCATTGTTTTTGTATAACTGTGATTGTAAAATACGTGCTTGTCTGAGAGTGAAATAACTGTGCTTGTCGAACTGTTCCCGTTTCGTTGCGTCCTTTCCTTCGTTTGAAAGTTCCATCTTGCATCACGTAAAGGATTGGTAGTGGGTTTAGACACCCAGTAAGTAATCTGAACCGTCGAGGTCGGCGATAACTCCGCTCGGTTATCCCCTTAGCGCGGAACGAGCCGCTGAAGCGGTTCGTGTCCCGGAGCCGACCTGCGGCGTGGTACAACTCCTCGGTACGCTACCCGCGCGGGTACTTAGGTATATCGACATTCGGTGATTCACCCTATTTCGCGTGGGTAGAATGCGTACTGGGTTGTGGTGAGGTTAAATCCCCACCCGTGACTGGCTCCTTGGCGGTAGTTCCAGGATGGTCACGACTGAATTGTCTGTCCGGTGGGCAACGCGGCTGCAATTAGAGTTACGCGGCCGATCGCACGCCGGGCGGACCGAAATTCATAACAATATTTATCCATTTTTTTATTTTTATTTTTAAACAAAAAGGCACATCCAACCAAAAATGTAACGAGATCTACTCTGCTAATTTAAGTAATATGGAAGAGCAGACACGGTTTTAGGTGGTATTTCACTTGTTTCCCAACGAGCTTCCTCAGGCCAATAATCTATGGGCTCGTCATCCAGTCACTGAGGTCGAAATGCAAAACAAACTCAAAGGACAACTAACCACCAGATGACACTAAGCTCATGGAGTGTCAACACCTTTAGATAATAATAATAAAAGTCCAGAGGATAGAACAGCCCTCATAGCCAGAATGCAGGCCAGGTGTAATATTGACATAGCCTCTCTAAGGAAAACAAGGCTCGCAGAGAAGTCTCAACTTGAGGAAGCAGGTGCAGGCTACACATTCTGCTGGATTGGCAAGTCAAAGGACCAGCCTTGACTGTTAGGCATGGGCTTTGCCATCCAATCTGAATTGGCTTGTACTGTAAACTCAACGAATTACCGAAGGATATAAATGACCAACTCATGGTACTTCGAATACGTCTTGCTAGAAACCAATATGTGACACTCATATCAGCGCTTATGCACCAATAATTTTCCTGTTTATCATTGCCGAGGATCTCAAGTATTACCACACACACACACACACACACACACACACACACACACACACACACACACACACACACACACACACACACACACACACACACACACACACACACACACACACACACACACACACACACACACACACACACACGCGCGCGATCTGCATTGATTCCAGCAAGATCATAAGAGGAGTATGTCGCCAAGACAAACTCATCATCCTTGGTGATTTCAATGCCTGTGTTGGTACAGACTAATACATGGAGGGGCATACTGGGCCACCATGGTATTGGTCGAGTCAACTCCAACGGCCAGCTCCCTCTCTTTAAGTGGAGCAAGTTTGACCTCACCATCACAAATACAATCTTCCAACAAGCTGATCGACTGAAAACAGGTGTAGTATGTTGGACTACATCATTGTATGACAGGGAGACCTCAAGGATGTGTGCTCTACCCACTGTCTTAGAGGTACTGAATGCTGATCAGACCATCGGCTTGTCAGGAGCATCCCGCTTTTGAAGACAACACCTAAAGTGCCTTGATGGAGTCAAATCAGAAAAGAAGTTTGATGTAACTATCCTAAAATACTTGGCCAAGAGACAGTAACTGGAACACAAACTAGCTGTTGACCTTGCTGTTGTTGACCTTGCTAACATCACAGAAGACAATATTGCCATTGAAGATACAAGGAAGAAGTAAAGGAATGTCACTTACAACATGGCATCCAAGGTCCATGGATTCGTCCAACGGAAGCACCAAAATTGGTTCAACAACAACCAAGATATTGCCAAGCTATTAGATGATGTGCACAATGCTCAATGATCCTACATATCTGATAAGAAAGAAAAAAACCCCAGCACAAAAAACAGATTCCATCAAGGAAAACACATGTTGCAGGCCAAACAAAGAGAAATGAATAACCGATGGTGAGAGAACAAGGCTGCAGAAGTTCAGGAAGCTGCTGATAAGAACGACCTGAAGGCTCTCCATGAAGGTTTCTGACCTGTCTGTGGCCACAAAACCAATGGCACAACACCCGTCCTCTCAGCAGATGGCAATCAGCTCGAAGCGAACAAGCATGAGATTCTTTCTCATTGGGCAGTGCACTTTCACAATCTCCAGAAGGAACAATCCACAGTGTGCAATGACCTCATTGAATCACTTCCATCACATCGCATTCTGGACAAAGATCAAAGTCTACCAGGCAGTGGTTCTCATATCACTTCTCAATGGCTGTGAGACTTGGACAACCTTCTGGCATCACACAAAGCAACTTGATGGATTTCATCTTCACTGTTTGAGATCTACTTGCAACATCAAGTGGCAGGCAGAATTCCTGTTAGGGGCTGCATACCTGGTATTGAGAGCATGTTCATCGGAGCTCAGCTTTGTTGGGTCGGCCATGTGTTTCGCATGGAGGATTCCCACATAACAAAGACAGTATTACACAGCCAGCTGAACAGGAAATCCGCACCAAAGGGCGTCCAAACTTAGATACAAAAACAAAATGAAAGCCAATCTTAGAACCTGCAACTTGGACCCCACTACAAAAAAAAAACAAAAAACAACAGTCCTGGACAGAACCAAATGGAGAAGTCCAAGTCATCAAGCTGTATCAGCATTTAAGTGGAAAATAATCAAGTCCCCACAGGACAAGCGAGCATGATGCAAAGCCAGTGGCCCCAACCATCCCTCCAGAAATGACTTCATCTATACTAATAAATGTGTGTGTGTGTGTGTGTGTGTGTGTGTGTGTGTGTGTGTGTGTGTGTGTGTGTGTGTGTGTGTGTGTGTGTGTGTGTGTGTGTGTGTGTGTGTGTGTCCTCCATAACTCCAAAACTATAAAACTAGCAGCCTGAAACTGCTATGCATGCATACTAAGACTCCAAGGAAGTGCAAGAGTGAAAATTGGGTGTTTGGGTTAATGAAAACACTCGTTTTGAAGATAATTAACAGCCTTATTTAATTATATCCTTCATCAGGCGATCCTCGGCCACCTCGCTCTCTGGGGTCTTAAGGCGTATCCCAGGTAACCTTGCTGGGGTCTGAAGCCGCCATGTTTTTTTGGCCTGCTCAACCTTGCCTTGACTTGGAACAGGCCACAATGATTTCTTAATGATAAAGTTTATTTTTTTTCACTTTCCTCACTCATATTATTGAATGCCTGTTCATCATAGCTACAAATCGCTGGGTACATGGCAATGCTTTTATAAATGCCCAGAGATGCCAGTGTTAGTGGCATTATTTAATTTCTGCACACGCGATCATCATGAGTATCTCTTTAACTAAGGAGAATTACAATTCTCTAAGGGGAATTACAAAACTAAGGAGCTTCAGAATCGAACTTACAAGCAGCTCCGACTCCTAGAAAAGCGTTCATTTGTCCAATTCGGACATCTTTGACATTGTCAGCATCTCCGGGAGGTGCATTTTTTATATGACGGTTTGGTGATTACCAATTACATGCCAAGCAAGCCGTTTCTTATCAACCATTTCGTTGGAGTGCTCAAGCCAGCACTCTACAATTTTCGTACTGTCACTGAATACTGCAAATAGGTCGACTTGAACAAAGTTCAGGGCTACTCGCCAGCATTGGTCATGTGTTGTTCTGCGGTGCAACAAGCAGTTGTTTCCTCACTGAAAATGGTAAAATTTTATTTTCCATAACGTTTCCCGTTTTTTACGACCTTATATGACCCGTCACTTCGGCATAGATAAATACAAATCAAAATTAAATGTTTCATTTTTTTAAGTTTCTTCGAACGTTTCGTGCATTGCGTGGTAAAGCCACTTGGTGCATTCTTCAACTTTCAATTGCGATACCGTGGTTCTACACTGGAGGTAGGAAGGTAAAATAAATTATATGATCACAATGAGAAAAAAAAATTCAGTACTGAAGTAAAGAATTGCCACATTACGGCAGGAAAGCCGAGAGGTACACATGCGCACTCTGTGTATCCTGGATTTGAATTCCAACCCAGCTCTAAACTGTCATCCTGGTGTTTCCCAGGCCGGGTGATTCATCATTGTGTGTGTCGTCTCTCAGATGGACAATAAACTGGGCGTCATATCTGCCGGAATCCCTGACCCCTCTCCCTCCCAACCCTACCCCATCTCTCCCACCCCTATCTCTGTCTCTCTCCCCTCTTCTATCTCTCTCCCCTCTTCTAGCTCTCTCCCAACCCTCCCCCTGGTCCCCCACCCTTCTCCCATGTTGAGGGGACTGTAGCATGTACAAATCAGATTTGAAGCCGACCGGTGGGGTGCAAAGGTCACTGCATGTACGAGCTGTTGGTTTTGAATGCTCCCGCCCAAGGTCTCAAAGTGTGTGTGTGTGTGTGTGTGTGTGTGTGTGTGTGTGTGTGTGTGTGTGTGTGTGTGTGTGTGTGTGTGTGTGTGTGTGTGTGTGTGTGTGTGTGTGTGTGTGCGCGCGCGCGCGCGCGTGCGCACGTGCTGTTGATTGGTATGTACATATGCGGGTTTCAGAATGTGGAATGGAGTCCTCCCAGGGTGGGCTCAAAGCATCCACCTTTATTACAGTAAGGGGTCACGCACGATTCATGGACCAAGATGTGAAGTTTTCTGTTCTCCAAGTTTTGAGCAGAGGGCTCTGTTCAGGATCGTCGCTGAGCCCCAGAGAGCTTCCACCTGTAAAGTAAAGTAGTTAGCTCACCAGTAACGTAGTTCCGCTGAGCTTATGGGATGGCGCATCGTCCGTCTGTCCACAAATACTTGCAACTTCTCAGAAACTACACATACAATTTCAATGAAATTTAACCACAACCTACATCACCCATGATGGCATTAATTTTTTTTTTTTTAACGGGGTCTGAAGGGGTCCACAGATACACACAATTCCGATGAAACTTCACTACAACCTTCATCACCCATGACGAACCAAAGTTAGTTCATGACATGAGAAAAATCTGGCTCTAAGAGGATTTAAGGGGGGTTGCCCACCAAAATATTATTTGCTTTCTTCTCCAAAACTACACATACAATTCCGATGAAACTTGACCACAATTTTTTATCACCTGTGATGTACTAAAGCTTTTTTTTGTTTGTTTTGTAAACATTGTCGAGGCTTGTTTGAGAGCTTACACACAATGCACAACGGGGGGGGGGGGTGGCAGGAGACAAGAGGGTTGGGAGCGGGAAGGACAAAACAGTGGGGAACATAGACATTAAGAGATCTGTGGAAGGGAGAGAGATGGGGCGGAGAACATGGGGTATACAAGATGGACACCACAGGGACTTTCAGGACCTTACACGACAGGGAACTTTCGGGAAGGAAAGCAGGGAATTTGAAGAAGGTGGGTTTGGGGTGGATTAGCAGGGGTTGAAATGATCGTGGTTTTGGATGGGGGAAGATAAGAGGTGGTGGTGAACAGCTGTTTTGAAGACTGGAGGGAAGAGTGGGATTGAAGAGAGTATGCCCCCCCCCCAAAATATGTATTTGCTTTCTTTTCTGAAGCCACACACACAATTTTGATGAAACTTGACCACAACCGTTATCGCCCATGATGTACCAAAGTTTGTTCATGGCATTAAAAAAAATAATCCATAGGTATTTCCTTTCTTCTCCATTATATATTTTGTGGGTCATCCATACCTACGGGTGGTTGCCTGGTTATCTTATTCAGCCACTACAAGGTGGTCCAGGGGTACTGCCCCTTTGTTTAATATCTCTGTGAGGTTCTTTGTCATCATTTCTGTAGCTCCAGCTATCATTGGTACAACTTTGGCATTCTTCATCTTCCTGGATCTTTTCACTTCATTCTTGAGGTCTTTGTGTTAGGTCATTTTCTTGATTTCTGCATCGTTTAGTCCAAACTCATTGGTATTAACACCTCAATCAGCAATGGCTTCTTCCCTCTTTTTGTACCTTAGTATGATATCTGGTCGCAATGCTTTGTTTTCAATGTTCACTCTCGATGGGATCATTAGGTCTTTCGTGAGCGGTAGGTTCTTCCACGTTTTCAGCGATTGCTTTTGGTTCATGTTCCCACAAATTTTCTGGAGCTGGGATGTCATCGTTTTTGCATATATGCCAGCAGATTACTTTATAAACTATGTTGGTTCGTTGTGTGTACGGCTGTTCTGACATGAGTTGGTTTTTGTGTGTTTGGTCATTAAGCATCACATATCATTCTCTTTACTAACCCCACCTCCACCCCTCATCATTCTTTTTTTTTATACTCTTCTCTCACCCCCTCCTCCCACAGTGTATAGCAACATTTGGTGAGGCACAGCTCTCCCCACCTCCCACCCCCACTTCCTCACTCTACCCCCCTTCCAAGCTTCCCCTCCCTCCTGCCTCCTCTCTCTCCCCTCCATCTCTCCTCTCTTCCTCTCTCCCCCCGAATAAGATAGTCAGTGAAGTGATGGGTTGTATTTGCTAGTATGTAATATTTGCAATCAGATCTGCAAATAGAGACTTGCTTTTACATCACATATGAGATGACATAAATCTGGAGTCCAAGACCATGAACAACTGGTCTCTTTACAGAATACCCATCCGTCAAAGTGATTGGTGTATCCATTCACTGTGCAAAAGTTCGTCATTGTCACTCCTTTTGTTTAATCTAATATATATATATATATATATATATATATATATATATATATATATATATATATATATATATATATATATATATATATATATATGATGTACCATAGTCTTCACAGAGAGTTGGTGCTACTGAACCTGTTTTTATTGGCAGAGGTTATAATGGGTGGTTTGCCATTGTCTTCCTAGCATTGTTTGTCCATGCTCTATCCAATTAAATGCTGAACGTCAAGCAGCACGTACCATTTTTAAAGTCCTTGGGATGGCTCGGCCAGGATTTGAACCATCGACCACCCAGATTCAGAGTGGATGTTTTAACCATTATGCTACCAAGGCTGGTCAAATTCATCAACCTGCCAACAGAGTTACTGGAGCAATACACATGTTACGTGTTGGCTATGCACAGGAAGGTTCAACGGCTTGTAGAAGCATGAATCTAAATTAATTTTCGACCTGCTCAAACACTTACCAGTCAATATCCAACTTCTCTGGAATTTGAGGTCAAATATTTGATAGGTTTAACAGTCATAAATAACCCTAATTGCCTTTTCATAGGATTTCTACTGTAGTCTCACAAGTTGAAGCGAACATTGTCGTTAATCATTTCAAATTCGTGTTCAGCAAAGATTTAGGATAAGATTGATTGGCCCTATAGTGGGTAATCTTGAACTTCAGCAAAGATTATTTTTTCCAATTTGATTGAATAAAGATAAAGAACACCTTGCACAAAGTGAACACAACAATGCACTCCTTTGTAGCTTGGATTCTACCTTTCTTAAAAAAACTAGAGGGCTGTGATTGAAAATTGCTGATAGTTCCCCGTATAGCCAACTGGTAATATTATCGGTACCACTTGAAATTCTGCCTCATAATGAAAACGTATTTATTTTTCCAAAAATCGGGACACCATGGACACCTCGATAAAACACTTAATCCCTACCTCCAAGAACTGTAATAATTAAAGAATGAAATACACTGGAATGGAAAAATTAAACAATTAAAAATTGTAAAGGTTAAACAATCAAAAATTGGAATTTTTTTTGAAAATTGGGGTAAAAAAAAATGAAATAAAAATGGGAAATTGAAAATTTTAATAATGGAAAAAAATATATCAAATAATTGACAGATTAAATAATTAAAATATGGGCAATATCCCTGGGCGCTCACCTGGTAGTGGCTGGATAGATAGCCAGGGAACCACTGGTAAGCATAGATGACCCACAAAATATGTAATGGAGGAGAAAGTAAATACATATGGATTTTTATTTTTCATGCCACGAACAAACTTTGGTACATCACGGGTGACAAAGTTTGTGGTCAAGTTTCATTGAAATTGTTTGTGTGTGGTTTCAGAGAAGAAAGCAAATACATATTTTGGGGGCAACCCCCACGTAGAATCCCTTAGACCCCAATTATTTTTAATGTCGTGAACAAACTTTGGTACATCATGGGTGATGAAGGCGGTGGTAAAATTTCATCAAAATTGTGTGTGTAGTTTCAGAGAAGAAAGCAAATACATATTTTGGGAGACAACCCCTGTACTCCACACCCCTTTGGGGTCCGATTTTTTTAATGCCATGAACAAACTTTGGAACGTACATGGTGATGAACGTTGTGGTAAAGTTTCATCAAAACCAAACATGTAGTTTCAGAGAAGCAGTTGAAAGTATTTGTGGATGGATGGACGGATGGACGACGTGCCATCTCATAAGGTCCTTGTAACTACTTCCATGCGAGCTCAAAATTGGAGAAAAAAAAAATTGGAAATTGAAAAAAGTAATAATTCTAAAATTAAAAAAATGGAAAAATTATTCTTCAAAAAGCAGGGCACCAAGAACACTAAGACGAAACACTCAATGCCTCCCTCAGGGAACCAGATAAACCCCTTGTGCTCATCGGTTAGATGGTGTGGTGTAGCGGAAGCACTCTTACCTTTGAGCTGTCTAGCCTCAGTTAAATTTCTGACCTGACTACAAAATGTTCGCTTGGAGTTTTGCAGACATGGTGTTGCACCATAAAGTGCACAAGATCACGTTATTACCGGCATCTTGGAGCAGATTCGCAACTCTTTCCTAAATCACCTTCAGTTGAATGTCAGGCTTGGCCAGCCAGTTTCGTGAAGGATTTGGGCCAAAAACCTTCTCTGGCCAACCCCACAAGAAGGTGGGAATAATTGAGGCTGTTAAAAAAAAAGTCGTAGTACTAGTAGTTTAAGCTGAATATCAATTTCACTTTACCTGTTAACAAATGTACTTTGAGACCATGAGCTCAGGTAGAGCATTGCCACAACCAAGTTAAAGACAAATACAAGATTGGCAACCTGATGACTGTATAGCTGATAAAGCTGTAAAACGAAAATACTTGCATAACTAACCTGGCATAACACGTGTGACAATATCAGACTTGTTTTTCTCAGAACATGTGCCTAATAGTCCACAAAAAGCTGAGCATAGTTCTTGAGGCACCAAGTTTATATGTCATCAAATGTTTAAAACCTTTGCCCTTTAAACATTGAAATATTCAGTGTAAAATTACACTCAAACAAAGGATAACACGCAGAGGGGAGAGATCTTCAAACATGACGACACACATGAGGAGGCCATTCGGTCCATCATGCCTGCAACACACCAATCCAGCTACCACAACCCATCCATGCTCAAGCTACTGAAAAGTCCTGCCAATATCCCTGTACCCCTCTATCTCGAATGCATCTTGGAACCTCTCGAATTCCAATTTAAACCTATATACTCTTTCTGCTGTTACTACCTTTCTTGAGAAACCATTCCATCTCTGAATTCAACACCCCTGCCTTAATACTGTGCTAACTCTCCTCTTCTTTACTTTCAGGTTATGGCCCCTGGTCCTATCAATATCTATTCTGCTGGAAAACTCTTCCACACTTATTTTGTCCATACCCTTCATTATCTTAAACATCTCACTGAACAGGGTTGTTGCAAGCACACAACCTTGTTCATAATCAGGCATCACGATAGCGTGCTTGCATGTGTCCTAGAAAATGACGAGTCTTCTAATTTTCGTTCCAGTTATAAATGGTGTCAAACAAGGTTACGTGCTCACAACCAACCCTCTTCAGCATGATTTTTCAGCAATGCTCAACAGTTGATGCTTTTTTAAATGAAAGACCTGGAATCAAAATGAAGTGTCGTACATGTGGTAAGCTGTTCAATTCCAAACGGCTACAAGCCAAAATCAAGCTACAAACAGGCGTATTACGTGACTTTTTGTTTACTAATGATTGTGCTTTAAATGCTGCATCGCTGTCAGACATACAAAATAATATAGATCTGTTCTCATCGGCGTATGACAATTTTGGTCTCGCAATCAGCACAAAAAAACCGGAAGTCATGTATCAATTCCTGCCCCAGGCAAACCCTATGTGGCACTTAACATACAGACCAAAGATCAAAACTTGATCGTAGTGGAAAAGTTTACCTATCTTGGTAGTGCACCCTTTCTCGAAAAGTTCATGTTGACAATGAGATGAATGTCTGGATACCCAAAGCAAGTGCAGCCTTTGGCAGATTTCACAAACCACTCTGGGATTGCAGAGGAATAAGACTGGACACAAAACTGAAGCAGTTCTTCTTTCAACACTACTCTATGTCAGTGAGACATGGACAGTGTACCAGCACCACACAAAAAAGCTTAATTATTACCATCACCGAAGGTGGACAGAGGTCTCTCTGTGAGCAGGATAGTTCAAAAAGTTATAGACAGATTCAGATGAGCCTTGGTAGAGAGGTTGGGTATGCGACAAGGACGACTTGATTTAATTTTGGTGAGGATCCGGATAGTGGATGTCATTAAAAAAAAAAAATTTAAGTCACTCTTCACCATTGAGAGATGGGGCCAAAAACAATATACAGGGTGTTCCAAAAAGACCCAGTCAACTTTGGTTAATATGTTGAGAACCACAAATGTCACGATACCCGTTGGTTTATATGATACAGAAACTCATAAAGTTTTGAGAACACCATCAATATACTTCAATGTGAGCTCCGTTTGTCACACACAGGACATCCAGGTGGTACACTAGTTCATGCCATGTTCAGATCAGCATGTTTGCGTCCACCAGTGTGCATGCAGCTGTGATCGGAGAATGAAGATCCTGCAGGTTTGCCACCTTGGTGTTGCAGACAATATCTTTGACAAACTCCCACAGAAAAAAAAAAAATCAAGGAGGGCGATGTCTGGTGATGGTGGGGGCCAGGCGGTTAATCCGTCTCAGCAAATCCAGCGACCTGGAAATTTTTCATTCAGGACGGCTCAAACGACTAAGGCCCAATGAGGGGGAGTGCCATCCTGTTGAAAAATGATATGGGGTTGCAAATCTTCAATCTGTGGAAAGCCGAATCCTTCCAACATGTTCATGTAAATTGTTGAGGTCACTGTATCCTCCACAAAGAAAAACGGATCCACCAAGCGGTCAAGGAGAAGGCGACACCACACATTGACATTTAGACAATCACGTATGTGTTCAATGACGACGTGTGTGTTTCAGAGCCCCAGATTCTCACATTGTGCTGGTTGACCTTCCCTGATACATGAAAGCAAGCTTCATCTGTGAACACGACCTTTTTCAAGTAATCTTCGTCATCCTCGATGCGACTCAGCATTTCCACGGCAAACACCTTGCATTTGGGTCTGTCATTTGGTTTGAGTTTGTGCAGAATCTGCACCTTCTGGCATAAAGTTTCAGTCTTTTATACAAAATCATGTGTGCAGTCGTGGTTCGTAGTCCCAGTTCTCTGGATGTGCATCAAATTGATTTTCTGTGACTTTGTTGAAATGATTCACGGACTCGTTCAACATCTGCAATTGTGCTTGGTTGACCGGTACTTTTCTGTTTCTGACAACTTCCAGTCTCCTAAAACCCCTTGTACCACTCACTCTCTGATACTCGTCGGCGATGGTGGATTCCTTCCACACCTTGTACGGAAATTACGCTGAATTTGCGTTTCGGATCTCGTCTTGACAAACCATTTGATGCACTGAGGTTTCTGCTGTGGAGTCACAATTTTCCGTTACATTAAACCACCAGACCTGAAAATAAGGAAAACTTTGTGAGTTTCTGTATCATATAAACCAAAGGGTATTGTTGTATCATTTGTGGTACTAAATATATTAACAACCAAAGTTGTCCAGGTCTTTTTGGAACACCTTGTATAGCATGATATTTCAAAACATTGTGGAGAGATGACAAAACTAGGTGTGTGTAGTTAGGTGACAGTAACAAGCTGCTTAGATCTTGGTTGAGATCCGGATGCAGATCCGGCCTATCGGTGGGATACACAACGTAAACTGTTCAGCCTGGCAGAGGTATGTGCTCTACCGAGTGCCGTTCTAGTTACCTCTGCCACCAAAGGTAGAAGGAGGTTATGTTTTCATCCATGTCTGTCTGATTGTTTGTTTGATTGTGTGCAGGATATGTCAAAAAATTGTGCACAGATTTTAATGAAATTTGGTGAGTAGGTTGGGTGTGTGACAAAGACGAAGCGATTAGATTTTGAAGATCCGAATCCGGCTACGAGAATTTTGAAGTGATTCTTCACCATGGAGAGATAGGGCCAAAAATGATATATAGTCTGATACCTCAAAACGTTGTGGACATATTCGGACACCACTTGGTGGACACGTTGGGTGTGTGACTTGGAAGAAGCGATTCGATTTTGGCGAAGTTCCGAATCCAATAATTTGTTTTTAATGATTCTTCACCATTGAGAGATATGGCCAAAAATGATACAGACCGATACCTCAAAAAGTTGTGAACGTATTCGGAAAAAAACTTGGTGGACAGGCTGGGTGTGTGTCAAAGAAGAATTGATTCAATTTTGGTGAAGATCCAAATCGAGATCTGGATACGAGATTTTTTTTTCTAATTTTTAAAGCGATTCTTCAGCATTGCGAGACGGTGCCAACAACGATGTGTACCACGGTATTTCAAAATTTTAATGGGCCCAATATATTCTACTTGATCAGGTATTCCGTGGTGGAGGTATGCGCTTTACTGAGTGCCCTCTAGTTTTCAATGTTTTTATTAAAATATAATTTTCATCTGGGTTCAAAGAAGCCTCTGCCAACTGTTCGTATCTGGCATGAGGATGGCAATCAGCGCTGCTTCGTCGAGCACAGTGTTTTATCGGGTTGTTGTGCTCTGGGTGTTCCTGGCAACAGTTCAATGAACTCTCATACGAAAATGCGTGTATCACCTAGATACTTTGCATGCAGCAAGCGTCTCCTCGATAAATCAAGACCTTCAAGGTACACTCCTTTTTCTCTTTCCAACCGCAATCTTGCGCATTCACGCTTTGGAGGAATGTTCTGCAGAATGAATCAATTCCATTTCAGCAATCTAGCATGCACATGTTTAACACCTGCAGAAATGCTAGTTTATATATTTTTTTCTCCAATTTGGTTGTGAAGACAGCGCATGTTTTATTCTTATGCTGAAGTGAACACAAAGACCTTCACTGGTACCGAAAGCAATTTGCACTAACAAAGTAAGGTGCAAACGTGAAGGTATCTCTATCCAATATGGAGGGCTATAAAATCTATCCTTGGTGGTGTGTGTGTGTGTGTGTGTGTGTGTGTGTGTGTGTGTGTGTGTGTGTGTGTGTGTGTGTGTGTGTGTGTGTCATTGGCACACCTGCTGTGTGTGCCATTCCATAAAAAGGTCATCAACACATTGCTTGATCAAATAACCTCAATTGTTCAAGAGACATTCCAAAAACACAAAACAAAAACAAAAAAAAAAAACATACATTGCAGCCGAACTCCATGGCATGCTGAAGTGAACCCGGTGTATCTTGAATAAGGAGCTCACAATTACCTTGAACCATAACGACCTTTCAGCAGAAGGTCCAGGGAAACAATGAATCGCTGCACTTTGACTTTTAAAACAATAGAATGTTAGAATCCTCAAAGGAATGGGAAATGTTACAACGAGCCCTGGCTGGATTTGTCCTGATGTAGAAAACGAGCAAATATTTAAGCAAACGGCACACCACGAACACCAAAATTGTAAGTGCAATTAACACTGCAAACCACCTTCTGTGCTATCTGAACAAAGTTTAAAAAAAAAAACAATTTTTAAAAACAACAACAGCAGCACAGGCGTGAACACCATTACTCTGTCGGGTTGTTAATTAACACCGAAAAACTGATAATCACCCATTCTTTTCAAAGAGCAAGTGAGCTCATTATGATGGTGTCTGCTGCTTGCTGGGGGAGATTGTGGTCCATCAGGACCGCTCCATTGATAAACTTCTAATTGGACTCGAAACTAATCAGCGATGGTAAAATGTTCCTCCTACATTGACATTCAAAGCGAGGTCGACGATATGATGGGTCACGGCCATGACAACAGGGATCGGCTTGCTCGTCTCTTCCACAAGCAAAGTTCTATCTCCCAAAAAGGTGAATCATGAAGGTTATCCTATTTGTGTTCCCATTTGAACCCAAGATGCAGAGAACCCTGGTTCAAATCCCATCGACCATAAGTTTGTTGATTGTCCCCTGTATGCTTGTAATTCATGTAAAGGTACATGTAAAAATTGACCAGACGGCCTTGGTCATGGGCACGCGTCCACCGGGCCGCCTCGGCCATGGGCGCATTGACCGGGCCGCCTCGGCCATGGGCACGTGTTGACCAGGCGATCTCGGCCATGGGCACGTGTTGACCAGGCGGTCTCGGCCATGGGCGCGTTGACCAGGCGGTCTCGGCCATGGGCGCATTGACCGGGCCGCCTCGGCCATGGGCACGTGTTGACCAGGCGGTCTCGGCCATGGGCGCGCGTTGACCAGGCGGTCTCGGCCATGGGCGCGCGTTGACCAGGCGGTCTCGGCCATGGGCGCGCGTTGACCAGGCGGTCTCGGCCATGGGCGCGCGTTGACCAGGCGGTCTCGGCAATGGGCGCGCGTTGACCGGGCCGCTTCGGCCATGGGCACGTGTTGACCAGGTGGTCTTGGCCATGGGCGCATTGACCGGGCCGCTTCGGCCATGGGCACGTGTTGACCAGGTGGTCTCGGCCATGGGCGCATTGACCGGGCCGCCTCGGCCATGGGCACGTGTTGACCAGGCGGTCTCGGCCATGGGCGCGCGTTGAGCGGGCCTCCTCGGCTATGAGCGCGCGTTAACCGGGCCGCCTCGGCCATGGGCACGTGTTGACCAGGCGGTCTCGGCCATGGGCGCGTTAACCGGGCCGCTTCGGCCATGGGCACGTGTTGACCAGGCGGTCTCGGCCATGGGCGCATTGACCGGGCCGCCTCGGCCATGGGCACGTGTTGACCAGGCGGTCTCGGCCATGGGCGCGTTGACCGGGCCGCCTCCTCCATGGGCGCGCGTTGACAAGTGTTCTTGGTCATGGGGAGAGTGAACAAGTGTTGCAGGTTTGTGACGGTGCTGCCCCGAATGAACAAAACGGAGAAGAACAAAGAGACACCAGGGGGGACAAAGAACTGACGACAGGCAGATCACGTATATTCAGACCTCGAATACAACAAACAAATGCCACGACTAAAGTGGACATAGAATGCTGACAAGCAGCGAACGACATGACACGTGTGAAAGCACAACACCTTGGACCCACCTCCAGTGAATCTGGGGCTCAGGTGAGCAGGTAACGACTGAGAGAGGCCGGTGTACACTCGCGATACACGGCCCTGCAAACCTCGTCGCCCTCTGCCAGCGACGTCGTCCTCGCCACGAGGTCCGGGTCCAGCGAGGCGACCAAGGCGACCAGGGATCGCCAGAGGAGCCGCAAGGAGCGGACGTATCGCGCTCGCCGCTCCAGCCACCATGTCCGGCTCGCTCCCACTCGCCAACGCCGCCGCCCGCAGATGCCCAGACTCCCAGATCCTCACACCTCCGGAGGCATGAGGTACGAGCATTCCGATTCGAGAACTTCCCTGCTGCTGCTGCTGCTGCTCCCGGTCGTCATGGACAAAGTGCTGATGGTGTGGATGAGGCTGCGTTGTCGACGCCG